>NW_028276070.1:1087637-1270137 GCF_052056855.1 Sturnus vulgaris
AAGTTCTTCTGTTCTCCTGTCCTTGTCACAATGCTCCCCCCACGAGGCGTGTCTGCAAGCCCCTCCAACCCATGGACTTGGGGTGGGCAAGTGTTCCTGAGGGAACAGGGATGGGACAGCTGGGCTGGACTGGCCCAAGGGATGTTCCATTCCATGTCACAGCACGATCAGCAATCAACTGGGAGAAGCAGGGGGATGGGGGATTTGCGGGGGGGGGGAGGGGGGGGGAGTGTCACCATCTACCAAGACAGGCCGGGGATTGTTTGATCTCAGAGGTAATAGCAGGCAAATAGCGGGGGACAAATCAGTTTATTCAACAACAGCAATGCATTTTTATTGAATGCCAAACAATTCAGTTGCGATAGAGGGGAGAGATATAGGAAATGGAGTCTAGAGAGAGAAAAAGAGGGGAAGGGGGAAGTAGCTACCAACAGACGAGACCAAGGTCATGGTGGGCCAGCCAATGGAAGGGTGGTCATCCGTGGGGAGTACTCAGGGTCTTCTCCAGAGGATCGCTCTTTTATAGTCCTTTTTCAAAGCGAGTGGCTTGTGGCCAAGAGGTGGGGAGATTTATGGAGCATTGTGTGGTGCTCCAAGAGACAGGTGCGGTCGTGCAGTACATGCAGGCTTCAGCTGGTACCATGACAGCAGAGTCCAGTGAGCACAACACACCTGCAAAGAGTCCCTTGGCAAGCACCCACCTCAAGCAGGCCAGAAAATCATTGTCCAGAGTCAACCTGGGCGGGGGTCCTTGAGGTCTTCCTGAGAGGGTCACGAGGCAAAAATGAGGGAAACTTCACACCGACCCTTAGAGTGGTAGATGAGAGGCAGCCCTCAGGAAACGCTGGCCACCCAGAGCTGTTACTCCTAGCAGATTTTGGCTGGGAGCAAGCCTTGTATGTAGTGCTTTTTCAGGGGGAATATCAGTTTCAGCCGTGGGAACCTGCAAAAGCGGATGGTACTTTTCCATAGGAAGGAAAGCACAGAGCCTCAGTGCTCCAGGAGCTGATGAGAGGCAGTCCTCAACATTCCAGGATCAGCCAGTCTTGCCAGGTGGCCCCCGGGAGGCCCAGCCAGCCAGACCTGTTCCATGTTGCCTTGGTTCCATGGGGCCTCACAGTGTCACAATGTACTCCTTGATTCCAGGAGTCCCTGTAGTGTCCCGATATTCTCCTTGTCACAATATTCTCCCTGCTTCTGTAGTGTAAACAATGGCCCCTTGCTTCCCTAAGGTCCTGCAGAGTCACCATGGCCCCTGGGCTCCATGTGGCCCTGCTGTGTAACAAAGGCTCCTTGGTTCTCTGGGCCGCACAGCTTCATCACTGACCCTTGGTTCCACTGGGGTCCCGAGTCTCACAAAGGTGGCCCTGATTGCATGAGGCACCAGAGTGTCAAAATGGTCTCTTTGGTTCCATGAGGTTCCGCAGTGTCCCCATGGTCGCTGTCAGAGGCTGGATGACATCAATGTCCCCAGACCCGTCGGGATGCTCGGAATGGCCGAGTGGGGCCGGGGCTGGGACAGACCTTGGAATGAGGTGGGACAGAGCCCCGCCCCCAGCCATGGCCTGGCAGATCTGCCAATCACACAGCAGGGGTAGCGCCCACCCAGCTCTGATTGGCTGAGCCGTCAATCAGTCACACAGCAGTAGCAGCGCCCACCCAGCTCTGATTGGCTGAGCCGTCAATCAATCCCACACAGCATGGGCAGCGCCCAGCCAGCTCTGATTGGCTGAGCCGTCAATCAATCACACAGCAGGGGCAGCGCCCACCCAGCTCTGATTGGCCGAGCTGTCAATCAATCCCACACAAAGGCAATGAAACACAGCAGTGAGTGGGAAGAAAGCAGATGTCCCCGAAAAGAGGAGAGCTTACAAAACGCTAGGGAATTTAAAAAATCGGGCATGACGTCAAGCCCTGGTCTGAATCCTGAAATCTCCTGCGTCTGTGTCTCACCCACATTGGAAGCCTAGCAGCTGGTAGCTCTCTGCATATCTATCTGGAGATCTTCTGTCTTTCTGTCTCTTTTTTCTCTTTTAACCTTCTTATCCTCTTTTACTGGAATGTTTTTGGGTAGTTTAACATTTTTATGCCTAAAGGTTTCCATCTTAAATGGGCTGAGTTAATGATGTTCCTGCTACGCTAAGTGTTGCACGTTGAATTGGATGTTGTATGAAATCATTTGCCAAAGGAGCTCGGTTTTCTGTATTTTTCCAGTACACTTTTGTGTCGTTTTGACCTCTTGAGAATATCTGGCTGGGGTTTCTACTCTGCACCAAACTCGAGGAAAGGAACCTTTGCTCACCCTCAGCATTTCAGTGTTCTGGGGTGTTACAGGTGCGCAGGCTCAGCATGGCCTCTTGTTTCCATCAGGCCCTGCTGTGTCACACTGGCCCTTGGTTCCATGAGCATCTGGAGTGTCACACAGCCTGATGACATTTGTCCTTGCTGCCTCTCCCATCCCAGTGCTCCAGGAACAGCCCCGAGCCACCTGTGAGGGACAGGCCCTGCTGGCCCAGGCCTGGGCTCAGGCCTTGGCCTTTCTGCTTCCTCCAACCAGCCCAGGCCTTGCTCAGCATTGCAGTTCCCTGCTCACAGCCTCGGGCTCCTGCAATCCTGGCCTCAAGGATCTGCTCTCACCACTCCCTGGGGAGCCTTTGGCAGTCCCTGCCCTCAGTGGGGCCACTGATGCTCCAAGGGACTTGGAGTTTTGCTTCTGACTCCTTGAGCAGCTTCTTCAACCTTCTCTCAGTGCCTGGGGCTCCTGGACTCAGCCCCAAATCCACCGTTGGGGATCATTAAAATACAGAAAACCCTCAGGAGCTCTTTGTCTTCTTTCCAATGTCTTCCAGTCTCCAGGCCTTGTGCAGCTGCTTGGAGTCACTTTGGAGTTCTCTTAAGGAGGAAGATTTCAAGGTACAGCTCACGATTTTCAGTGTTATAAAAGGGAGTAATTTTTCTTTTTCAGTTCAAAGAAGAAGCAACTTAGGCATTCCCCAGGTGATCTTGATGCTGAACGTCTCCTTAGGAGGCGTGGGCCCACAGAAGAATGAGCCCCTTGCAGGCTGACCCTGTTTGGACAAGCTGCTCCCCAAGCCCAGCCTCAGCGTGTCTGACATGGCCCAGCTGGGACTGACATCCCTGGCCCTGCACCGGAAGCCCTTCCCCCTGAACTCTGCAGCTGGCTGTCCCTGCCCACTGCACCATGTCGCACGTGCTCTCCTCAGGGCTCTGCCTGCATCCAGGCCCGGGACAAGTATTCCTGTTTGTGAGGAAAGAAGGGAAAAGCCTGAGCAGGTCTCCTAAACGACAAATCCCCACTGTAGAAGCACATGCTGAGTACAGGCTGCCTGGAATGATGACACCTTTCTACTAGGGACAGTGGGACCAGAAATGATGTCTGGATGCAGAATTCTCGGAGTCTTGCAGCTGAATTCTCTGTCCTTGTCCTTTCCCTGCATCTCTGTTGCAGATGGAAGCTGCTGGTGCCTTTCTCAGCTGTGACCTGTCTTTTGAATGCAGACAGATGTTCCCAGGTGTGTTAAGCAGGTGCTGCTCAATGTTTATGCAAAGCTTTGGTGTGCTCATGGAACCAAGGGGACCCTTGTGACACAGCGGGGGCTGATGGAACCAAGGAGACAATTGTGACAGTTGAGAGCCTCACAGAAACAAGGCTCCATTGTGACGCTGAAGGCAATTACGGAATCCACATCACTGTGACACAGCCGGGCCACGTGGAACCAATGGTCCCTTATGACAATGCAGATCCAAGGAGACCATGGTGACACTATGGGACCGCATGGATCCAAGGGGCCACTGTGACACTGAAGAACTTCATGGAAGCCAGGGTGCAGTGTGACACAGCGGTGCCTGATTGGAAGAAAAGGAACCACTGCTGACAGCCCAGAAACTCCTGGAACCAAGGGGCTGTGGTGACACAGCAGGGCCACATGGAACCAAGGAGACCTGTGACATTTAGGAACCTCATGGAACCAAGAGTCCACTATGACACTGCAGAAACAAGGAGACCATTGGGACGTTGTGGAAGCTCACAGAACCAAGCAGCCCTTGTGACACTCCAGGGCCTCGTTGAAGCAGGGAGACCACTGTGACAGTCCAGAACGTCATGGAACTAAGGCTCTCTTGTGACACAGCAGGCTCCCATGCAACCAATTGTCCATTGTGACAATGCAGATCCCAGGAGACCATGGTTACACTACGGAAGCTCATGGAACCAAGGGTCCATTGTGACAAAGCAAGGCCTTGTGGAACCAAGGAGAGCATTGTGACGTAATGGAACCTCGTGGAACCAAGGGTCCGTTGTTAGAGTCCAGAACCAAGGACAGCATTGTGACAGTCCAGAACCTCATGGGACCAAGATTCCCTTGTTACACAGTGGCACTTGACGGAACCAAGGAGCCACTGTAGCACAGCAAAGCTGCATGAAACCTATGGTCCATAGTGCTACTGCGGATCCAGGGAAACCATGGCGATACCACGGAACCTCACGGAGCCAAGGGTCCAGTGTGACCCGGCAGAACCTCTTGGAATCAAGGCAACCATGTCACACTATGGAACCTCATGGAGCCAAGGGTCCAGTGTGCCATTGCGGGGCCTCACTGGAGCAAAGGACATGGTTGATGGGACAGAAGCTCATGGAAACGATGGGCTATTGGGACATTGCAGAGCCTCATGGAGCCAAGGAGACCACTGTGACACCGAGGAACCTTATGGAAGCAAGCAGCCACTGTAGAACCAAGGAGAGCACTGTTGACAGTACAAAACCTCCTGGAACTGAGAGGCCATTGTTCTGCAGCGAGGCCTCGTGGAACCAAGGGGCCATGGCGACACTGTGGGGGCCTCCTGAAGCAAATAGTCGTTGTGACACGGCGGGGCTGCTTGTAACCAACTGTCCATCGTGATACTGCAGATCCAAGAGACCGTGCTGACACTATGGCAGTTCATGGAACCGAGAGGCTGTTGTGACACACCAAGGCCTCGTGGCACCAAGGAGAGCATTGTGGCAGTGCAGAACCAAGGAGGCCATTTTGACAGTACAGACCCAAATGGAACCAAGGGTCCACTGTTATCCAGCAGGGCCTCGTGGAACCAAGGGGCCCTCGTGAAAGTGTGCAAAGGGCATAATGGAGTCAGGGACACCACTGATACTGAAATCTGCTGGATAGCAACTTTTGAACACAGTTTTGAGGATTTGAGAGCAGGTATTCTTTATTACACCATGGTGGCCACTTGGGCAATCCTTCATCTACTCGAGTGCACTGGCCACCAGGCAATCGGAGCTTTTATCACTCACACTGATGATGTATTCATTAGTTAACCCCACCTGGAATTTATTTGCCATAATTGCACCCCTTCTCACAAGTCCTTCTATGGTTCTTTGGAGTCTGCCTTCAACATGCGCTGTCCTTTTTAGGTGACTGCTCTTTGATCCCCGCTTTTGAGGAAGGGCAATATTATTGTTGTGTATAACTTCTGCTTTTGTCAGCCTTGCAGAGCTGAGCTGACATTCTCCTTGCATTTTGTGCACGCTCTGTTTGCCTCAGCTACATCCTTTGTGCGTTTCTCCAAGGCTGTGCTCTTCTGTTCTCTGCCCGCGATAAGTGTAAAAGTTCTTCTGTTCTCCTGTCCTTGTCACAATGCTCCCCCCACGAGGCGTGTCTGCAAGCCCCTCCAACCCATGGACTTGGGGTGGGCAAGTGTTCCTGAGGGAACAGGGATGGGACAGCTGGGCTGGACTGGCCCAAGGGATGTTCCATTCCATGTCACAGCACGATCAGCAATCAACTGGGAGAAGCAGGGGGATGGGGGATTTGCGGGGGGGGGGAGGGGGGGGGAGTGTCACCATCTACCAAGACAGGCCGGGGATTGTTTGATCTCAGAGGTAATAGCAGGCAAATAGCGGGGGACAAATCAGTTTATTCAACAACAGCAATGCATTTTTATTGAATGCCAAACAATTCAGTTGCGATAGAGGGGAGAGATATAGGAAATGGAGTCTAGAGAGAGAAAAAGAGGGGAAGGGGGAAGTAGCTACCAACAGACGAGACCAAGGTCATGGTGGGCCAGCCAATGGAAGGGTGGTCATCCGTGGGGAGTACTCAGGGTCTTCTCCAGAGGATCGCTCTTTTATAGTCCTTTTTCAAAGCGAGTGGCTTGTGGCCAAGAGGTGGGGAGATTTATGGAGCATTGTGTGGTGCTCCAAGAGACAGGTGCGGTCGTGCAGTACATGCAGGCTTCAGCTGGTACCATGACAGCAGAGTCCAGTGAGCACAACACACCTGCAAAGAGTCCCTTGGCAAGCACCCACCTCAAGCAGGCCAGAAAATCATTGTCCAGAGTCAACCTGGGCGGGGGTCCTTGAGGTCTTCCTGAGAGGGTCACGAGGCAAAAATGAGGGAAACTTCACACCGACCCTTAGAGTGGTAGATGAGAGGCAGCCCTCAGGAAACGCTGGCCACCCAGAGCTGTTACTCCTAGCAGATTTTGGCTGGGAGCAAGCCTTGTATGTAGTGCTTTTTCAGGGGGAATATCAGTTTCAGCCGTGGGAACCTGCAAAAGCGGATGGTACTTTTCCATAGGAAGGAAAGCACAGAGCCTCAGTGCTCCAGGAGCTGATGAGAGGCAGTCCTCAACATTCCAGGATCAGCCAGTCTTGCCAGGTGGCCCCCGGGAGGCCCAGCCAGCCAGACCTGTTCCATGTTGCCTTGGTTCCATGGGGCCTCACAGTGTCACAATGTACTCCTTGATTCCAGGAGTCCCTGTAGTGTCCCGATATTCTCCTTGTCACAATATTCTCCCTGCTTCTGTAGTGTAAACAATGGCCCCTTGCTTCCCTAAGGTCCTGCAGAGTCACCATGGCCCCTGGGCTCCATGTGGCCCTGCTGTGTAACAAAGGCTCCTTGGTTCTCTGGGCCGCACAGCTTCATCACTGACCCTTGGTTCCACTGGGGTCCCGAGTCTCACAAAGGTGGCCCTGATTGCATGAGGCACCAGAGTGTCAAAATGGTCTCTTTGGTTCCATGAGGTTCCGCAGTGTCCCCATGGTCGCTGTCAGAGGCTGGATGACATCAATGTCCCCAGACCCCTCGGGATGCTCGGAATGGCCGAGTGGGGCCGGGGCTGGGACAGACCTTGGAATGAGGTGGGACAGAGCCCCGCCCCCAGCCATGGCCTGGCAGATCTGCCAATCACACAGCAGGGGTAGCGCCCACCCAGCTCTGATTGGCTGAGCCGTCAATCAGTCACACAGCAGTAGCAGCGCCCACCCAGCTCTGATTGGCTGAGCCGTCAATCAATCCCACACAGCATGGGCAGCGCCCAGCCAGCTCTGATTGGCTGAGCCGTCAATCAATCACACAGCAGGGGCAGCGCCCACCCAGCTCTGATTGGCCGAGCTGTCAATCAATCCCACACAAAGGCAATGAAACACAGCAGTGAGTGGGAAGAAAGCAGATGTCCCCGAAAAGAGGAGAGCTTACAAAACGCTAGGGAATTTAAAAAATCGGGCATGACGTCAAGCCCTGGTCTGAATCCTGAAATCTCCTGCGTCTGTGTCTCACCCACATTGGAAGCCTAGCAGCTGGTAGCTCTCTGCATATCTATCTGGAGATCTTCTGTCTTTCTGTCTCTTTTTTCTCTTTTAACCTTCTTATCCTCTTTTACTGGAATGTTTTTGGGTAGTTTAACATTTTTATGCCTAAAGGTTTCCATCTTAAATGGGCTGAGTTAATGATGTTCCTGCTACGCTAAGTGTTGCACGTTGAATTGGATGTTGTATGAAATCATTTGCCAAAGGAGCTCGGTTTTCTGTATTTTTCCAGTACACTTTTGTGTCGTTTTGACCTCTTGAGAATATCTGGCTGGGGTTTCTACTCTGCACCAAACTCGAGGAAAGGAACCTTTGCTCACCCTCAGCATTTCAGTGTTCTGGGGTGTTACAGGTGCGCAGGCTCAGCATGGCCTCTTGTTTCCATCAGGCCCTGCTGTGTCACACTGGCCCTTGGTTCCATGAGCATCTGGAGTGTCACACAGCCTGATGACATTTGTCCTTGCTGCCTCTCCCATCCCAGTGCTCCAGGAACAGCCCCGAGCCACCTGTGAGGGACAGGCCCTGCTGGCCCAGGCCTGGGCTCAGGCCTTGGCCTTTCTGCTTCCTCCAACCAGCCCAGGCCTTGCTCAGCATTGCAGTTCCCTGCTCACAGCCTCGGGCTCCTGCAATCCTGGCCTCAAGGATCTGCTCTCACCACTCCCTGGGGAGCCTTTGGCAGTCCCTGCCCTCAGTGGGGCCACTGATGCTCCAAGGGACTTGGAGTTTTGCTTCTGACTCCTTGAGCAGCTTCTTCAACCTTCTCTCAGTGCCTGGGGCTCCTGGACTCAGCCCCAAATCCACCGTTGGGGATCATTAAAATACAGAAAACCCTCAGGAGCTCTTTGTCTTCTTTCCAATGTCTTCCAGTCTCCAGGCCTTGTGCAGCTGCTTGGAGTCACTTTGGAGTTCTCTTAAGGAGGAAGATTTCAAGGTACAGCTCACGATTTTCAGTGTTATAAAAGGGAGTAATTTTTCTTTTTCAGTTCAAAGAAGAAGCAACTTAGGCATTCCCCAGGTGATCTTGATGCTGAATGTCTCCTTAGGAGGTGTGGGCCCACAGAAGAATGAGCCCCTTGCAGGCTGACCCTGTTTGGACAAGCTGCTCCCCAAGCCCAGCCTCAGCGTGTCTGACATGGCCCAGCTGGGACTGACATCCCTGGCCCTGCACCGGAAGCCCTTCCCCCTGAACTCTGCAGCTGGCTGTCCCTGCCCACTGCACCATGTCGCACGTGCTCTCCTCAGGGCTCTGCCTGCATCCAGGCCCGGGACAAGTATTCCTGTTTGTGAGGAAAGAAGGGAAAAGCCTGAGCAGGTCTCCTAAACGACAAATCCCCACTGTAGAAGCACATGCTGAGTACAGGCTGCCTGGAATGATGACACCTTTCTACTAGGGACAGTGGGACCAGAAATGATGTCTGGATGCAGAATTCTCGGAGTCTTGCAGCTGAATTCTCTGTCCTTGTCCTTTCCCTGCATCTCTGTTGCAGATGGAAGCTGCTGGTGCCTTTCTCAGCTGTGACCTGTCTTTTGAATGCAGACAGATGTTCCCAGGTGTGTTAAGCAGGTGCTGCTCAATGTTTATGCAAAGCTTTGGTGTGCTCATGGAACCAAGGGGACCCTTGTGACACAGCGGGGGCTGATGGAACCAAGGAGACAATTGTGACAGTTGAGAGCCTCACAGAAACAAGGCTCCATTGTGACGCTGAAGGCAATTACGGAATCCACATCACTGTGACACAGCCGGGCCACGTGGAACCAATGGTCCCTTATGACAATGCAGATCCAAGGAGACCATGGTGACACTATGGGACCGCATGGATCCAAGGGGCCACTGTGACACTGAAGAACTTCATGGAAGCCAGGGTGCAGTGTGACACAGCGGTGCCTGATTGGAAGAAAAGGAACCACTGCTGACAGCCCAGAAACTCCTGGAACCAAGGGGCTGTGGTGACACAGCAGGGCCACATGGAACCAAGGAGACCTGTGACATTTAGGAACCTCATGGAACCAAGAGTCCACTATGACACTGCAGAAACAAGGAGACCATTGGGACGTTGTGGAAGCTCACAGAACCAAGCAGCCCTTGTGACACTCCAGGGCCTCGTTGAAGCAGGGAGACCACTGTGACAGTCCAGAACGTCATGGAACTAAGGCTCTCTTGTGACACAGCAGGCTCCCATGCAACCAATTGTCCATTGTGACAATGCAGATCCCAGGAGACCATGGTTACACTACGGAAGCTCATGGAACCAAGGGTCCATTGTGACAAAGCAAGGCCTTGTGGAACCAAGGAGAGCATTGTGACGTAATGGAACCTCACGGAGCCAAGGGTCCAGTGTGACCCGGCAGAACCTCTTGGAATCAAGGCAACCATGTCACACTATGGAACCTCATGGAGCCAAGGGTCCAGTGTGCCATTGCGGAGCCTCACTGGAGCAAATAGTCGTTGTGACACGGCGGGGCTGCTTGTAACCAACTGTCCATCGTGATACTGCAGATCCAAGAGACCGTGCTGACACTATGGCAGTTCATGGAACCGAGAGGCTGTTGTGACACACCAAGGCCTCGTGGCACCAAGGAGAGCATTGTGGCAGTGCAGAACCAAGGAGGCCATTTTGACAGTACAGACCCAAATGGAACCAAGGGTCCACTGTTATCCAGCAGGGCCTCGTGGAACCAAGGGGCCCTCGTGAAAGTGTGCAAAGGGCATAATGGAGTCAGGGACACCACTGATACTGAAATCTGCTGGATAGCAACTTTTGAACACAGTTTTGAGGATTTGAGAGCAGGTATTCTTTATTACACCATGGTGGCCACTTGGGCAATCCTTCATCTACTCGAGTGCACTGGCCACCAGGCAATCGGAGCTTTTATCACTCACACTGATGATGTATTCATTAGTTAACCCCACCTGGAATTTATTTGCCATAATTGCACCCCTTCTCACAAGTCCTTCTATGGTTCTTTGGAGTCTGCCTTCAACATGCACTGTCCTTTTTAGGTGACTGCTCTTTGAACCCCGCTTTTGAGGAAGGGCAATATTATTGTTGTGTATAACTTCTGCTTTTGTCAGCCTTGCAGAGCTGAGCTGACATTCTCCTTGCATTTTGTGCACGCTCTGTTTGCCTCAGCTACATCCTTTGTGCGTTTCTCCAAGGCTGTGCTCTTCTGTTCTCTGCCCGCGATAAGTGTAAAAGTTCTTCTGTTCTCCTGTCCTTGTCACAATGCTCCCCCCACGAGGCGTGTCTGCAAGCCCCTCCAACCCATGGACTTGGGGTGGGCAAGTGCTCCTGAGGGAACAGGGATGGGACAGCTGGGCTGGACTGGCCCAAGGGATGTTCCATTCCATGTCACAGCACGATCAGCAATCAACTGGGAGAAGCAGGGGGATGGGGGATTTGCGGGGGGGGGGAGGGAGGGGGGAGTGTCACCATCTACCAAGACAGGCCGGGGATTGTTTGATCTCAGAGGTAATAGCAGGCAAATAGCGGGGGACAAATCAGTTTATTCAACAACAGCAATGCATTTTTATTGAATGCCAAACAATTCAGTTGCGATAGAGGGGAGAGATATAGGAAATGGAGTCTAGAGAGAGAAAAAGAGGGGAAGGGGGAAATAGCTACCAACAGACGAGACCAAGGTCATGGTGGGCCAGCCAATGGAAGGGTGGTCATCCGTGGGGAGTACTCAGGGTCTTCTCCAGAGGATCGCTCTTTTATAGTCCTTTTTCAAAGCGAGTGGCTTGTGGCCAAGAGGTGGGGAGATTTATGGAGCATTGTGTGGTGCTCCAAGAGACAGGTGCGGTCGTGCAGTACATGCAGGCTTCAGCTGGTACCATGACAGCAGAGTCCAGTGAGCACAACACACCTGCAAAGAGTCCCTTGGCAAGCACCCACCTCAAGCAGGCCAGAAAATCATTGTCCAGAGTCAACCTGGGCGGGGGTCCTTGAGGTCTTCTTGAGAGGGTCACGAGGCAAAAATGAGGGAAACTTCACACCGACCCTTAGAGTGGTAGATGAGAGGCAGCCCTCAGGAAACGGTGGCCACCCAGAGCTGTTACTCCTAGCAGATTTTGGCTGGGAGCAAGCCTTGTATGTAGTGCTTTTTCAGGGGGAATATCAGTTTCAGCCGTGGGAACCTGCAAAAGCGGATGGTACTTTTCCATAGGAAGGAAAGCACAGAGCCTCAGTGCTCCAGGAGCTGATGAGAGGCAGTCCTCAACATTCCAGGATCAGCCAGTCTTGCCAGGTGGCCCCCGGGAGGCCCAGCCAGCCAGACCTGTTCCATGTTGCCTTGGTTCCATGGGGCCTCACAGTGTCACAATGTACTCCTTGATTCCAGGAGTCCCTGTAGTGTCCCGATATTCTCCTTGTCACAATATTCTCCCTGCTTCTGTAGTGTAAACAATGGCCCCTTGCTTCCCTAAGGTCCTGCAGAGTCACCATGGCCCCTGGGCTCCATGTGGCCCTGCTGTGTAACAAAGGCTCCTTGGTTCTCTGGGCCGCACAGCTTCATCACTGACCCTTGGTTCCACTGGGGTCCCGAGTCTCACAAAGGTGGCCCTGATTGCATGAGGCACCAGAGTGTCAAAATGGTCTCTTTGGTTCCATGAGGTTCCGCAGTGTCCCCATGGTCGCTGTCAGAGGCTGGATGACATCAATGTCCCCAGACCCCTCGGGATGCTCGGAATGGCCGAGTGGGGCTGGGGCTGGGACAGACCTTGGAATGAGGTGGGACAGAGCCCCGCCCCCAGCCATGGCCTGGCAGATCTGCCAATCACACAGCAGGGGTAGCGCCCACCCAGCTCTGATTGGCTGAGCCGTCAATCAATCCCACACAGCAGGAGCAGCGCCCACCCAGCTCTGATTGGTTGAGCCGTTAATCAGTCACACAGCAGGGGCAGCACCCAGCCTGCTCTGATTGGTTGAGCTGTCAATCAATCACACAGCATGGGCAGCGCCCAGCCAGCTCTGATTGGCTGAGCCGTCAATCAATCCCACACAGCAGGAGCAGCGCCCACCCAGCTCTGATTGGCTGAGCCGTCAATCAATCACACAGCAGGGGCAGCGCCCAGCCAGCTCTGATTGGTTGAGCCGTCAATCAATCACACAGCAGCGTCACCGCCCAGCCAGCTCTGATTGGCTGAGCCGTCAATCAAGCACACAGCAGGGGCAGCGCCCACCCAGCTCTGATTGGCTGAGCCGTCAATCAATCCCACACAAAGGCAATGAAACACAGCAGTGCGTGGTAAGAAAGCAGATGTCCCTGAAAAGAGGAGAGCTTAGAAAACGCTAGGGATTTAAAAAATCGGGCATGACGTCAAGCCCTGGTCTGAATCCTGAAATCTCCTGGGTCTGTGTCTCAGCCACACTGGAAGCCTAGCAGCTGGTAGCTCTCTGCATATCTATCTGGAGATCTTCTGTCTTTCTGTCTCTTTTTTCTCTTTTAACCTTCTTATCCTCTTTTACTGGAATGTTTTTGGGTAGTTTAACATTTTTATGCCTAAAGGTTTCCATCTTACATGGGCCGAGTTAATGATGTTCCTGCTACGCTAAGTGATGCACGTTGAATTGGATGTTGTATGAAATCATTTGCCAAAGGAGCTCGGTTTTCTGTATTTTTCCAGTACACTTTTGTGTCGTTTTGACCTCTTGAGAATATCTGGCTGGGGTTTCTACTCTGCCCCAAACTCGAGGAAAGGAACCTTTGCTCACCCTCAGCATTTCAGTGTTCTGGGGTGTTACAGGCGCGCAGGCTCAGCACGGCCTCTTGTTTCCATGAGGCCCCGCTGTGTCACACTGGCCCTTGGTTCCATGAGCATCTGGAGTGTCACACAGCTTGATGACATTTGTCCTTGCTGCCTCTCCCATCCCAGTGCTCCAGGAACAGCCCCGAGCCACCTGTGAGGGACAGGCCCTGCTGGCCCAGGCCTGGGCTCAGGCCTTGGCCTTTCTGCTTCCTCCAACCAGCCCAGGCCTTGCTCAGCATTGCAGTTCCCTGCTCACAGCCTCGGGCTCCTGCAATCCTGGCCTCAAGGATCTGCTCTCACCACTCCCTGGGGAGCCTTTGGCAGTCCCTGCCCTCAGTGGGGCCACTGATGCTCCAAGGGACTTGGAGTTTTGCTTCTGACTCCTTGAGCAGCTTCTTCAACCTTCTCTCAGTGCCTGGGGCTCCTGGACTCAGCCCCAAATCCACCGTTGGGGATCATTAAAATACAGAAAACCCTCAGGAGCTCTTTGTCTTCTTTCCAATGTCTTCCAGTCTCCAGGCCTTGTGCAGCTGCTTGGAGTCACTTTGGAGTTCTCTTAAGGAGGAAGATTTCAAGGTACAGCTCACGATTTTCAGTGTTATAAAAGGGAGTAATTTTTCTTTTTCAGTTCAAAGAAGAAGCAACTTAGGCATTCCCCAGGTGATCTTGATGCTGAATGTCTCCTTAGGAGGCGTGGGCCCACAGAAGAATGAGCCCCTTGCAGGCTGACCCTGTTTGGACAAGCTGCTCCCCAAGCCCAGCCTCAGCGTGTCTGACATGGCCCAGCTGGGACTGACATCCCTGGCCCTGCACCGGAAGCCCTTCCCCCTGAACTCTGCAGCTGGCTGTCCCTGCCCACTGCACCATGTCGCACGTGCTCTCCTCAGGGCTCTGCCTGCATCCAGGCCCGGGACAAGTATTCCTGTTTGTGAGGAAAGAAGGGAAAAGCCTGAGCAGGTCTCCTAAACGACAAATCCCCACTGTAGAAGCACATGCTGAGTACAGGCTGCCTGGAATGATGACACCTTTCTACTAGGGACAGTGGGACCAGAAATGATGTCTGGATGCAGAATTCTCGGAGTCTTGCAGCTGAATTCTCTGTCCTTGTCCTTTCCCTGCATCTCTGTTGCAGATGGAAGCTGCTGGTGCCTTTCTCAGCTGTGACCTGTCTTTTGAATGCAGACAGATGTTCCCAGGTGTGTTAAGCAGGTGCTGCTCAATGTTTATGCAAAGCTTTGGTGTGCTCATGGAACCAAGGGGACCCTTGTGACACAGCGGGGGCTGATGGAACCAAGGAGACAGTTGTGACAGTTGAGAGCCTCACAGAAACAAGGCTCCATTGTGACGCTGAAGGCAATTACGGAATCCACATCACTGTGACACAGCCAGGCCACGTGGAACCAATGGTCC
The DNA here is from genome assembly GCF_052056855.1 of Sturnus vulgaris. Classification (NCBI taxonomy): domain Eukaryota; kingdom Metazoa; phylum Chordata; class Aves; order Passeriformes; family Sturnidae; genus Sturnus; species Sturnus vulgaris. The sequence continues at coordinate 1,102,403 of NW_028276070.1, forward strand.
CTTATGACAATGCAGATCCAAGGAGACCATGGTGACACTATGGGACCGCATGGATCCAAGGGGCCACTGTGACACTGAAGAACTTCATGGAAGCCAGGGTGCAGTGTGACACAGCGGTGCCTGATTGGAAGAAAAGGAACCACTGCTGACAGCCCAGAAACTCCTGGAACCAAGGGGCTGTGGTGACACAGCAGGGCCACATGGAACCAAGGAGACCTGTGACATTTAGGAACCTCATGGAACCAAGAGTCCACTATGACACTGCAGAAACAAGGAGACCATTGGGACGTTGTGGAAGCTCACAGAACCAAGCAGCCCTTGTGACACTCCAGGGCCTCGTTGAAGCAGGGAGACCACTGTGACAGTCCAGAACGTCATGGAACTAAGGCTCTCTTGTGACACAGCAGGCTCCCATGCAACCAATTGTCCATTGTGACAATGCAGATCCCAGGAGACCATGGTTACACTACGGAAGCTCATGGAACCAAGGGTCCATTGTGACAAAGCAAGGCCTTGTGGAACCAAGGAGAGCATTGTGACGTAATGGAACCTCGTGGAACCAAGGGTCCGTTGTTAGAGTCCAGAACCAAGGACAGCATTGTGACAGTCCAGAACCTCATGGGACCAAGATTCCCTTGTTACACAGTGGCACTTGACGGAACCAAGGAGCCACTGTAGCACAGCAAAGCTGCATGAAACCTATGGTCCATAGTGCTACTGCGGATCCAGGGAAACCATGGCGATACCACGGAACCTCACGGAGCCAAGGGTCCAGTGTGACCCGGCAGAACCTCTTGGAATCAAGGCAACCATGTCACACTATGGAACCTCATGGAGCCAAGGGTCCAGTGTGCCATTGCGGGGCCTCACTGGAGCAAAGGACATGGTTGATGGGACAGAAGCTCATGGAAACGATGGGCTATTGGGACATTGCAGAGCCTCATGGAGCCAAGGAGACCACTGTGACACCGAGGAACCTTATGGAAGCAAGCAGCCACTGTAGAACCAAGGAGAGCACTGTTGACAGTACAAAACCTCCTGGAACTGAGAGGCCATTGTTCTGCAGCGAGGCCTCGTGGAACCAAGGGGCCATGGCGACACTGTGGGGGCCTCCTGAAGCAAATAGTCGTTGTGACACGGCGGGGCTGCTTGTAACCAACTGTCCATCGTGATACTGCAGATCCAAGAGACCGTGCTGACACTATGGCAGTTCATGGAACCGAGAGGCTGTTGTGACACACCAAGGCCTCGTGGCACCAAGGAGAGCATTGTGGCAGTGCAGAACCAAGGAGGCCATTTTGACAGTACAGACCCAAATGGAACCAAGGGTCCACTGTTATCCAGCAGGGCCTCGTGGAACCAAGGGGCCCTCGTGAAAGTGTGCAAAGGGCATAATGGAGTCAGGGACACCACTGATACTGAAATCTGCTGGATAGCAACTTTTGAACACAGTTTTGAGGATTTGAGAGCAGGTATTCTTTATTACACCATGGTGGCCACTTGGGCAATCCTTCATCTACTCGAGTGCACTGGCCACCAGGCAATCGGAGCTTTTATCACTCACACTGATGATGTATTCATTAGTTAACCCCACCTGGAATTTATTTGCCATAATTGCACCCCTTCTCACAAGTCCTTCTATGGTTCTTTGGAGTCTGCCTTCAACATGCGCTGTCCTTTTTAGGTGACTGCTCTTTGATCCCCGCTTTTGAGGAAGGGCAATATTATTGTTGTGTATAACTTCTGCTTTTGTCAGCCTTGCAGAGCTGAGCTGACATTCTCCTTGCATTTTGTGCACGCTCTGTTTGCCTCAGCTACATCCTTTGTGCGTTTCTCCAAGGCTGTGCTCTTCTGTTCTCTGCCCGCGATAAGTGTAAAAGTTCTTCTGTTCTCCTGTCCTTGTCACAATGCTCCCCCCACGAGGCGTGTCTGCAAGCCCCTCCAACCCATGGACTTGGGGTGGGCAAGTGTTCCTGAGGGAACAGGGATGGGACAGCTGGGCTGGACTGGCCCAAGGGATGTTCCATTCCATGTCACAGCACGATCAGCAATCAACTGGGAGAAGCAGGGGGATGGGGGATTTGCGGGGGGGGGGGAGGGGGGGGGAGTGTCACCATCTACCAAGACAGGCCGGGGATTGTTTGATCTCAGAGGTAATAGCAGGCAAATAGCGGGGGACAAATCAGTTTATTCAACAACAGCAATGCATTTTTATTGAATGCCAAACAATTCAGTTGCGATAGAGGGGAGAGATATAGGAAATGGAGTCTAGAGAGAGAAAAAGAGGGGAAGGGGGAAGTAGCTACCAACAGACGAGACCAAGGTCATGGTGGGCCAGCCAATGGAAGGGTGGTCATCCGTGGGGAGTACTCAGGGTCTTCTCCAGAGGATCGCTCTTTTATAGTCCTTTTTCAAAGCGAGTGGCTTGTGGCCAAGAGGTGGGGAGATTTATGGAGCATTGTGTGGTGCTCCAAGAGACAGGTGCGGTCGTGCAGTACATGCAGGCTTCAGCTGGTACCATGACAGCAGAGTCCAGTGAGCACAACACACCTGCAAAGAGTCCCTTGGCAAGCACCCACCTCAAGCAGGCCAGAAAATCATTGTCCAGAGTCAACCTGGGCGGGGGTCCTTGAGGTCTTCCTGAGAGGGTCACGAGGCAAAAATGAGGGAAACTTCACACCGACCCTTAGAGTGGTAGATGAGAGGCAGCCCTCAGGAAACGGTGGCCACCCAGAGCTGTTACTCCTAGCAGATTTTGGCTGGGAGCAAGCCTTGTATGTAGTGCTTTTTCAGGGGGAATATCAGTTTCAGCCGTGGGAACCTGCAAAAGCAGATGGTACTTTTCCATAGGAAGGAAAGCACAGAGCCTCAGTGCTCCAGGAGCTGATGAGAGGCAGTCCTCAACATTCCAGGATCAGCCAGTCTTGCCAGGTGGCCCCCGGGAGGCCCAGCCAGCCAGACCTGTTCCATGTTGCCTTGGTTCCATGGGGCCTCACAGTGTCACAATGTACTCCTTGATTCCAGGAGTCCCTGTAGTGTCCCGATATTCTCCTTGTCACAATATTCTCCCTGCTTCTGTAGTGTAAACAATGGCCCCTTGCTTCCCTAAGGTCCTGCAGAGTCACCATGGCCCCTGGGCTCCATGTGGCCCTGCTGTGTAACAAAGGCTCCTTGGTTCTCTGGGCCGCACAGCTTCATCACTGACCCTTGGTTCCACTGGGGTCCCGAGTCTCACAAAGGTGGCCCTGATTGCATGAGGCACCAGAGTGTCAAAATGGTCTCTTTGGTTCCATGAGGTTCCGCAGTGTCCCCATGGTCGCTGTCAGAGGCTGGATGACATCAATGTCCCCAGACCCGTCGGGATGCTCGGAATGGCCGAGTGGGGCCGGGGCTGGGACAGACCTTGGAATGAGGTGGGACAGAGCCCCGCCCCCAGCCATGGCCTGGCAGATCTGCCAATCACACAGCAGGGGTAGCGCCCACCCAGCTCTGATTGGCTGAGCCGTCAATCAATCCCACACAGCAGGAGCAGCGCCCACCCAGCTCTGATTGGTTGAGCCGTTAATCAGTCACACAGCAGTAGCAGCGCCCACCCAGCTCTGATTGGCTGAGCCGTCAATCAATCCCACACAGCATGGGCAGCGCCCAGCCAGCTCTGATTGGCTGAGCCGTCAATCAATCACACAGCATGGGCAGCGCCCAGCCAGCTCTGATTGGCTGAGCCGTCAATCAATCCCACACAGCAGGAGCAGCGCCCACCCAGCTCTGATTGGCTGAGCCGTCAATCAGTCACACAGCAGGGGCAGCGCCCATCCAGCTCTGATTGGTTGAGCCGTCAATCAATCACACAGCAGGGGCAGCGCCCACCCAGCTCTGATTGGCTGAGCCGTCAATCAATCCCACACAAAGGCAATGAAACACAGCAGTGCGTGGTAAGAAAGCAGATGTCCCTGAAAAGAGGAGAACTTAGAAAACGCTAGGGATTTAAAAAATCGGGCATGACGTCAAGCCCTGGTCTGAATCCTGAAATCTCCTGGGTCTGTGTCTCAGCCACACTGGAAGCCTAGCAGCTGGTAGCTCTCTGCATATCTATCTGGAGATCTTCTGTCTTTCTGTCTCTTTTTTCTCTTTTAACCTTCTTATCCTCTTTTACTGGAATGTTTTTGGGTAGTTTAACATTTTTATGCCTAAAGGTTTCCATCTTACATGGGCCGAGTTAATGATGTTCCTGCTACGCTAAGTGATGCACGTTGAATTGGATGTTGTATGAAATCATTTGCCAAAGGAGCTCGGTTTTCTGTATTTTTCCAGTACACTTTTGTGTCGTTTTGACCTCTTGAGAATATCTGGCTGGGGTTTCTACTCTGCCCCAAACTCGAGGAAAGGAACCTTTGCTCACCCTCAGCATTTCAGTGTTCTGGGGTGTTACAGGCGCGCAGGCTCAGCACGGCCTCTTGTTTCCATGAGGCCCCGCTGTGTCACACTGGCCCTTGGTTCCATGAGCATCTGGAGTGTCACACAGCTTGATGACATTTGTCCTTGCTGCCTCTCCCATCCCAGTGCTCCAGGAACAGCCCCGAGCCACCTGTGAGGGACAGGCCCTGCTGGCCCAGGCCTGGGCTCAGGCCTTGGCCTTTCTGCTTCCTCCAACCAGCCCAGGCCTTGCTCAGCATTGCAGTTCCCTGCTCACAGCCTCGGGCTCCTGCAATCCTGGCCTCAAGGATCTGCTCTCACCACTCCCTGGGGAGCCTTTGGCAGTCCCTGCCCTCAGTGGGGCCACTGATGCTCCAAGGGACTTGGAGTTTTGCTTCTGACTCCTTGAGCAGCTTCTTCAACCTTCTCTCAGTGCCTGGGGCTCCTGGACTCAGCCCCAAATCCACCGTTGGGGATCATTAAAATACAGAAAACCCTCAGGAGCTCTTTGTCTTCTTTCCAATGTCTTCCAGTCTCCAGGCCTTGTGCAGCTGCTTGGAGTCACTTTGGAGTTCTCTTAAGGAGGAAGATTTCAAGGTACAGCTCACGATTTTCAGTGTTATAAAAGGGAGTAATTTTTCTTTTTCAGTTCAAAGAAGAAGCAACTTAGGCATTCCCCAGGTGATCTTGATGCTGAATGTCTCCTTAGGAGGCGTGGGCCCACAGAAGAATGAGCCCCTTGCAGGCTGACCCTGTTTGGACAAGCTGCTCCCCAAGCCCAGCCTCAGCGTGTCTGACATGGCCCAGCTGGGACTGACATCCCTGGCCCTGCACCGGAAGCCCTTCCCCCTGAACTCTGCAGCTGGCTGTCCCTGCCCACTGCACCATGTCGCACGTGCTCTCCTCAGGGCTCTGCCTGCATCCAGGCCCGGGACAAGTATTCCTGTTTGTGAGGAAAGAAGGGAAAAGCCTGAGCAGGTCTCCTAAACGACAAATCCCCACTGTAGAAGCACATGATGAGTACAGGCTGCCTGGAATGATGACACCTTTCTACTAGGGACAGTGGGACCAGAAATGATGTCTGGATGCAGAATTCTCGGAGTCTTGCAGCTGAATTCTCTGTCCTTGTCCTTTCCCTGCATCTCTGTTGCAGATGGAAGCTGCTGGTGCCTTTCTCAGCTGTGACCTGTCTTTTGAATGCAGACAGATGTTCCCAGGTGTGTTAAGCAGGTGCTGCTCAATGTTTATGCAAAGCTTTGGTGTGCTCATGGAACCAAGGGGACCCTTGTGACACAGCGGGGGCTGATGGAACCAAGGAGACAGTTGTGACAGTTGAGAGCCTCACAGAAACAAGGCTCCATTGTGACGCTGAAGGCAATTACGGAATCCACATCACTGTGACACAGCCGGGCCACGTGGAACCAATGGTCCCTGATGACAATGCAGATCCAAGGAGACCATGGTGACACTATGGGACCGCATGGATCCAAGGGGCCACTGTGACACTGAAGAACTTCATGGAAGCCAGGGTGCAGTGTGACACAGCGGTGCCTGATTGGAAGAAAAGGAACCACTGCTGACAGCCCAGAAACTCCTGGAACCAAGGGGCTGTGGTGACACAGCAGGGCCACATGGAACCAAGGAGACCTGTGACATTTAGGAACCTCATGGAACCAAGAGTCCACTATGACACTGCAGAAACAAGGAGACCATTGGGACGTTGTGGAAGCTCACAGAACCAAGCAGCCCTTGTGACACTCCAGGGCCTCGTTGAAGCAGGGAGACCACTGTGACAGTCCAGAACGTCATGGAACTAAGGCTCTCTTGTGACACAGCAGGCTCCCATGCAACCAATTGTCCATTGTGACAATGCAGATCCCAGGAGACCATGGTTACACTACGGAAGCTCATGGAACCAAGGGTCCATTGTGACAAAGCAAGGCCTTGTGGAACCAAGGAGAGCATTGTGACGTAATGGAACCTCGTGGAACCAAGGGTCCGTTGTTAGAGTCCAGAACCAAGGACATCATTGTGACAGTCCAGAACCTCATGGGACCAAGATTCCCTTGTTACACAGTGGCACTTGACGGAACCAAGGAGCCACTGTAGCACAGCAAAGCTGCATGAAACCTATGGTCCATAGTGCTACTGCGGATCCAGGGAAACCATGGCGATACCACGGAACCTCACGGAGCCAAGGGTCCAGTGTGACCCGGCAGAACCTCTTGGAATCAAGGCAACCATGTCACACTATGGAACCTCATGGAGCCAAGGGTCCAGTGTGCCATTGCGGGGCCTCACTGGAGCAAAGGACATGGTTGATGGGACAGAAGCTCATGGAAACCATGGGCTATTGGGACATTGCAGAGCCTCATGGAGCCAAGGAGACCACTGTGACACCGAGGAACCTTATGGAAGCAAGCAGCCACTGTAGAACCAAGGAGAGCACTGTTGACAGTACAAAACCTCCTGGAACTGAGAGGCCATTGTTCTGCAGCGAGGCCTCGTGGAACCAAGGGGCCATGGCGACACTGTGGGGGCCTCCTGAAGCAAATAGTCGTTGTGACACGGCGGGGCTGCTTGTAACCAACTGTCCATCGTGATACTGCAGATCCAAGAGACCGTGCTGACACTATGGCAGTTCATGGAACCGAGAGGCTGTTGTGACACACCAAGGCCTCGTGGCACCAAGGAGAGCATTGTGGCAGTGCAGAACCAAGGAGGCCATTTTGACAGTACAGACCCAAATGGAACCAAGGGTCCACTGTTATCCAGCAGGGCCTCGTGGAACCAAGGGGCCCTCGTGAAAGTGTGCAAAGGGCATAATGGAGTCAGGGACACCACTGATACTGAAATCTGCTGGATAGCAACTTTTGAACACAGTTTTGAGGCTTTGAGAGCAGGTATTCTTTATTACACCATGGTGGCCACTTGGGCAATCCTTCATCTACTCGAGTGCACTGGCCACCAGGCAATCGGAGCTTTTATCACTCACACTGATGATGTATTCATTAGTTAACCCCACCTGGAATTTATTTGCCATAATTGCACCCCTTCTCACAAGTCCTTCTATGGTTCTTTGGAGTCTGCCTTCAACATGCGCTGTCCTTTTTAGGTGACTGCTCTTTGATCCCCGCTTTTGAGGAAGGGCAATATTATTGTTGTGTATAACTTCTGCTTTTGTCAGCCTTGCAGAGCTGAGCTGACATTCTCCTTGCATTTTGTGCACGCTCTGTTTGCCTCAGCTACATCCTTTGTGCGTTTCTCCAAGGCTGTGCTCTTCTGTTCTCTGCCCGCGATAAGTGTAAAAGTTCTTCTGTTCTCCTGTCCTTGTCACAATGCTCCCCCCACGAGGCGTGTCTGCAAGCCCCTCCAACCCATGGACTTGGGGTGGGCAAGTGTTCCTGAGGGAACAGGGATGGGACAGCTGGGCTGGACTGGCCCAAGGGATGTTCCATTCCATGTCACAGCACGATCAGCAATCAACTGGGAGAAGCAGGGGGATGGGGGATTTGCGGGGGGGGGGAGGGGGGGGGAGTGTCACCATCTACCAAGACAGGCCGGGGATTGTTTGATCTCAGAGGTAATAGCAGGCAAATAGCGGGGGACAAATCAGTTTATTCAACAACAGCAATGCATTTTTATTGAATGCCAAACAATTCAGTTGCGATAGAGGGGAGAGATATAGGAAATGGAGTCTAGAGAGAGAAAAAGAGGGGAAGGGGGAAATAGCTACCAACAGACGAGACCAACGTCATGGTGGGCCAGCCAATGGAAGGGTGGTCATCCGTGGGGAGTACTCAGGGTCTTCTCCAGAGGATCGCTCTTTTATAGTCCTTTTTCAAAGCGAGTGGCTTGTGGCCAAGAGGTGGGGAGATTTATGGAGCATTGTGTGGTGCTCCAAGAGACAGGTGCGGTCGTGCAGTACATGCAGGCTTCAGCTGGTACCATGACAGCAGAGTCCAGTGAGCACAACACACCTGCAAAGAGTCCCTTGGCAAGCACCCACCTCAAGCAGGCCAGAAAACCATTGTCCAGAGTCAACCTGGGCGGGGGTCCTTGAGGTCTTCCTGAGAGGGTCACGAGGCAAAAATGAGGGAAACTTCACACCGACCCTTAGAGTGGTAGATGAGAGGCAGCCCTCAGGAAACGCTGGCCACCCAGAGCTGTTACTCCTAGCAGATTTTGGCTGGGAGCAAGCCTTGTATGTAGTGCTTTTTCAGGGGGAATATCAGTTTCAGCCGTGGGAACCTGCAAAAGCGGATGGTACTTTTCCATAGGAAGGAAAGCACAGAGCCTCAGTGCTCCAGGAGCTGATGAGAGGCAGTCCTCAACATTCCAGGATCAGCCAGTCTTGCCAGGTGGCCCCCGGGAGGCCCAGCCAGCCAGACCTGTTCCATGTTGCCTTGGTTCCATGGGGCCTCACAGTGTCACAATGTACTCCTTGATTCCAGGAGTCCCTGTAGTGTCCCGATATTCTCCTTGTCACAATATTCTCCCTGCTTCAGTAGTGATAACAATGGCCCCTTGCTTCCCTAAGGTCCTGCAGAGTCACCATGGCCCCTGGGCTCCATGTGGCCCTGCTGTGTAACAAAGGCTCCTTGGTTCTCTGGGCCGCACAGCTTCATCACTGACCCTTGGTTCCACTGGGGTCCCGAGTCTCACAAAGGTGGCCCTGATTGCATGAGGCACCAGAGTGTCAAAATGGTCTCTTTGGTTCCATGAGGTTCCGAAGTGTCCCCATGGTCGCTGTCAGAGGCTGGATGACATCAATGTCCCCAGACCCCTCGGGATGCTCGGAATGGCCGAGTGGGGCCGGGGCTGGGACAGACCTTGGAATGAGGTGGGACAGAGCCCCGCCCCCAGCCATGGCCTGGCAGATCTGCCAATCACACAGCAGGGGTAGCGCCCACCCAGCTCTGATTGGCTGAGCCGTCAATCAATCCCACACAGCAGGAGCAGCGCCCACCCAGCTCTGATTGGTTGAGCCGTTAATCAGTCACACAGCAGTAGCAGCGCCCACCCAGCTCTGATTGGCTGAGCCGTCAATCAATCACACAGCAGGGGCAGCGCCCACCCAGCTCTGATTGGCCGAGCTGTCAATCAATCCCACACAAAGGCAATGAAACACAGCAGTGAGTGGGAAGAAAGCAGATGTCCCCGAAAAGAGGAGAGCTTACAAAACGCTAGGGAATTTAAAAAATCGGGCATGACGTCAAGCCCTCGTCTGAATCCTGAAATCTCCTGCGTCTGTGTCTCACCCACATTGGAAGCCTAGCAGCTGGTAGCTCTCTGCATATCTATCTGGAGATCTTCTGTCTTTCTGTCTCTTTTTTCTCTTTTAACCTTCTTATCCTCTTTTACTGGAATGTTTTTGGGTAGTTTAACATTTTTATGCCTAAAGGTTTCCATCTTACATGGGCTGAGTTAATGATGTTCCTGCTACGCTAAGTGTTGCACGTTGAATTGGATGTTGTATGAAATCATTTGCCAAAGGAGCTCGGTTTTCTGTATTTTTCCAGTACACTTTTGTGTCGTTTTGACCTCTTGAGAATATCTGGCTGGGGTTTCTACTCTGCACCAAACTCGAGGAAAGGAACCTTTGCTCACCCTCAGCATTTCAGTGTTCTGGGGTGTTACAGGTGCGCAGGCTCAGCATGGCCTCTTGTTTCCATCAGGCCCTGCTGTGTCACACTGGCCCTTGGTTCCATGAGCATCTGGAGTGTCACACAGCCTGATGACATTTGTCCTTGCTGCCTCTCCCATCCCAGTGCTCCAGGAACAGCCCCGAGCCACCTGTGAGGGACAGGCCCTGCTGGCCCAGGCCTGGGCTCAGGCCTTGGCCTTTCTGCTTCCTCCAACCAGCCCAGGCCTTGCTCAGCATTGCAGTTCCCTGCTCACAGCCTCGGGCTCCTGCAATCCTGGCCTCAAGGATCTGCTCTCACCACTCCCTGGGGAGCCTTTGGCAGTCCCTGCCCTCAGTGGGGCCACTGATGCTCCAAGGGACTTGGAGTTTTGCTTCTGACTCCTTGAGCAGCTTCTTCAACCTTCTCTCAGTGCCTGGGGCTCCTGGACTCAGCCCCAAATCCACCGTTGGGGATCATTAAAATACAGAAAACCCTCAGGAGCTCTTTGTCTTCTTTCCAATGTCTTCCAGTCTCCAGGCCTTGTGCAGCTGCTTGGAGTCACTTTGGAGTTCTCTTAAGGAGGAAGATTTCAAGGTACAGCTCACGATTTTCAGTGTTATAAAAGGGAGTAATTTTTCTTTTTCAGTTCAAAGAAGAAGCAACTTAGGCATTCCCCAGGTGATCTTGATGCTGAATGTCTCCTTAGGAGGTGTGGGCCCACAGAAGAATGAGCCCCTTGCAGGCTGACCCTGTTTGGACAAGCTGCTCCCCAAGCCCAGCCTCAGCGTGTCTGACATGGCCCAGCTGGGACTGACATCCCTGGCCCTGCACCGGAAGCCCTTCCCCCTGAACTCTGCAGCTGGCTGTCCCTGCCCACTGCACCATGTCGCACGTGCTCTCCTCAGGGCTCTGCCTGCATCCAGGCCCGGGACAAGTATTCCTGTTTGTGAGGAAAGAAGGGAAAAGCCTGAGCAGGTCTCCTAAACGACAAATCCCCACTGTAGAAGCACATGCTGAGTACAGGCTGCCTGGAATGATGACACCTTTCTACTAGGGACAGTGGGACCAGAAATGATGTCTGGATGCAGAATTCTCGGAGTCTTGCAGCTGAATTCTCTGTCCTTGTCCTTTCCCTGCATCTCTGTTGCAGATGGAAGCTGCTGGTGCCTTTCTCAGCTGTGACCTGTCTTTTGAATGCAGACAGATGTTCCCAGGTGTGTTAAGCAGGTGCTGCTCAATGTTTATGCAAAGCTTTGGTGTGCTCATGGAACCAAGGGGACCCTTGTGACACAGCGGGGGCTGATGGAACCAAGGAGACAATTGTGACAGTTGAGAGCCTCACAGAAACAAGGCTCCATTGTGACGCTGAAGGCAATTACGGAATCCACATCACTGTGACACAGCCGGGCCACGTGGAACCAATGGTCCCTTATGACAATGCAGATCCAAGGAGACCATGGTGACACTATGGGACCGCATGGATCCAAGGGGCCACTGTGACACTGAAGAACTTCATGGAAGCCAGGGTGCAGTGTGACACAGCGGTGCCTGATTGGAAGAAAAGGAACCACTGCTGACAGCCCAGAAACTCCTGGAACCAAGGGGCTGTGGTGACACAGCAGGGCCACATGGAACCAAGGAGACCTGTGACATTTAGGAACCTCATGGAACCAAGAGTCCACTATGACACTGCAGAAACAAGGAGACCATTGGGACGTTGTGGAAGCTCACAGAACCAAGCAGCCCTTGTGACACTCCAGGGCCTCGTTGAAGCAGGGAGACCACTGTGACAGTCCAGAACGTCATGGAACTAAGGCTCTCTTGTGACACAGCAGGCTCCCATGCAACCAATTGTCCATTGTGACAATGCAGATCCCAGGAGACCATGGTTACACTACGGAAGCTCATGGAACCAAGGGTCATTGTGACAAAGCAAGGCCTTGTGGAACCAAGGAGAGCATTGTGACGTAATGGAACCTCGTGGAACCAAGGGTCCGTTGTTAGAGTCCAGAACCAAGGACACCATTGTGACAGTCCAGAACCTCATGGGACCAAGATTCCCTTGTTACACAGTGGCACTTGACGGAACCAAGGAGCCACTGTAGCACAGCAAAGCTACATGAAACCTATGGTCCATAGTGCTACTGCGGATCCAGGGAAACCATGGCGATACCACGGAACCTCACGGAGCCAAGGGTCCAGTGTGACCCGGCAGAACCTCTTGGAATCAAGGCAACCATGTCACACTATGGAACCTCATGGAGCCAAGGGTCCAGTGTGCCATTGCGGGGCCTCACTGGAGCAAAGGACATGGTTGATGGGACAGAAGCTCATGGAAACCATGGGCTATTGGGACATTGCAGAGCCTCATGGAGCCAAGGAGACCACTGTGACACCGAGGAACCTTATGGAAGCAAGCAGCCACTGTAGAACCAAGGAGAGCACTGTTGACAGTACAAAACCTCCTGGAACTGAGAGGCCATTGTTCTGCAGCGAGGCCTCGTGGAACCAAGGGGCCATGGTGACACTGTGGGGGCCTCCTGAAGCAAATAGTCGTTGTGACACGGCGGGGCTGCTTGTAACCAACTGTCCATCGTGATACTGCAGATCCAAGAGACCGTGCTGACACTATGGCAGTTCATGGAACCGAGAGGCTGTTGTGACACACCAAGGCCTCGTGGCACCAAGGAGAGCATTGTGGCAGTGCAGAACCAAGGAGGCCATTTTGACAGTACAGACCCAAATGGAACCAAGGGTCCACTGTTATCCAGCAGGGCCTCGTGGAACCAAGGGGCCCTCGTGAAAGTGTGCAAGGGGCATAATGGAGTCAGGGACACCACTGATACTGAAATCTGCTGGATAGCAACTTTTGAACACAGTTTTGAGGATCTGAGAGCAGGTATTCTTTATTACACCATGGTGGCCACTTGGGCAATCCTTCATCTACTCGAGTGCACTGGCCACCAGGCAATCGGAGCTTTTATCACTCACACTGATGATGTATTCATTAGTTAACCCCACCTGGAATTTATTTGCCATAATTGCACCCCTTCTCACAAGTCCTTCTATGGTTCTTTGGAGTCTGCCTTCAACATGCGCTGTCCTTTTTAGGTGACTGCTCTTTGATCCCCGCTTTTGAGGAAGGGCAATATTATTGTTGTGTATAACTTCTGCTTTTGTCAGCCTTGCAGAGCTGAGCTGACATTCTCCTTGCATTTTGTGCACGCTCTGTTTGCCTCAGCTACATCCTTTGTGCGTTTCTCCAAGGCTGTGCTCTTCTGTTCTCTGCCCGCGATAAGTGTAAAAGTTCTTCTGTTCTCCTGTCCTTGTCACAATGCTCCCCCCACGAGGCGTGTCTGCAAGCCCCTCCAACCCATGGACTTGGGGTGGGCAAGTGTTCCTGAGGGAACAGGGATGGGACAGCTGGGCTGGACTGGCCCAAGGGATGTTCCATTCCATGTCACAGCACGATCAGCAATCAACTGGGAGAAGCAGGGGGATGGGGGATTTGCGGGGGGGGGGGGAGGGGGGGGGAGTGTCACCATCTACCAAGACAGGCCGGGGATTGTTTGATCTCAGAGGTAATAGCAGGCAAATAGCGGGGGACAAATCAGTTTATTCAACAACAGCAATGCATTTTTATTGAATGCCAAACAATTCAGTTGCGATAGAGGGGAGAGATATAGGAAATGGAGTCTAGAGAGAGAAAAAGAGGGGAAGGGGGAAATAGCTACCAACAGACGAGACCAACGTCATGGTGGGCCAGCCAATGGAAGGGTGGTCATCCGTGGGGAGTACTAAGGGTCTTCTCCAGAGGATCGCTCTTTTATAGTCCTTTTTCAAAGCGAGTGGCTTGTGGCCAAGAGGTGGGGAGATTTATGGAGCATTGTGTGGTGCTCCAAGAGACAGGTGCGGTCGTGCAGTACATGCAGGCTTCAGCTGGTACCATGACAGCAGAGTCCAGTGAGCACAACACACCTGCAAAGAGTCCCTTGGCAAGCACCCACCTCAAGCAGGCCAGAAAACCATTGTCCAGAGTCAACCTGGGCGGGGGTCCTTGAGGTCTTCTTGAGAGGGTCATGAGGCAAAAATGAGGGAAACTTCACACCGACCCTTAGAGTGGTACATGAGAGGCAGCCCTCAGGAAACGGTGGCCACCCAGAGCTGTTACTCCTAGCAGATTTTGGCTGGGAGCAAGCCTTGTATGTAGTGCTTTTTCAGGGGGAATATCAGTTTCAGCCGTGGGAACCTGCAAAAGCGGATGGTACTTTTCCATAGGAAGGAAAGCACAGAGCCTCAGTGCTCCAGGAGCTGATGAGAGGCAGTCCTCAACATTCCAGGATCAGCCAGTCTTGCCAGGTGGCCCCCGGGAGGCCCAGCCAGCCAGACCTGTTCCATGTTGCCTTGGTTCCATGGGGCCTCACAGTGTCACAATGTACTCCTTGATTCCAGGAGTCTCTGTAGTGTCCCGATATTCTCCTTGTCACAATATTCTCCCTGCTTCAGTAGTGATAACAATGGCCCCTTGCTTCCCTAAGGTCCTGCAGAGTCACCATGGCCCCTGGGCTCCATGTGGCCCTGCTGTGTAACAAAGGCTCCTTGGTTCTCTGGGCCGCACAGCTTCATCACTGACCCTTGGTTCCACTGGGGTCCCGAGTCTCACAAAGGTGGCCCTGATTGCATGAGGCACCAGAGTGTCAAAATGGTCTCTTTGGTTCCATGAGGTTCCGCAGTGTCCCCATGGTCGCTGTCAGAGGCTGGATGACATCAATGTCCCCAGACCCCTCGGGATGCTCGGAATGGCCGAGTGGGGCCGGGGCTGGGACAGACCTTGGAATGAGGTGGGACAGAGCCCCGCCCCCAGCCATGGCCTGGCAGATCTGCCAATCACACAGCAGGGGTAGCGCCCACCCAGCTCTGATTGGCTGAGCCGTCAATCAATCCCACACAGCAGGAGCAGCGCCCACCCAGCTCTGATTGGTTGAGCCGTTAATCAGTCACACAGCAGGAGCAGCGCCCAGCCTGCTCTGATTGGTTGAGCTGTCAATCAATCACACAGCATGGGCAGCGCCCAGCCAGCTCTGATTGGCTGAGCCGTCAATCAATCCCACACAGCAGGGGCAGCGCCCACCCAGCTCTGATTGGCTGAGCCGTCAATCAATCACACAGCAGGGGCAGCGCCCACCCAGCTCTGATTGGCCGAGCTGTCAATCAATCCCACACAAAGGCAATGAAACACAGCAGTGAGTGGGAAGAAAGCAGATGTCCCCGAAAAGAGGAGAGCTTACAAAACGCTAGGGAATTTAAAAAATCGGGCATGACGTCAAGCCCTGGTCTGAATCCTGAAATCTCCTGCGTCTGTGTCTCACCCACATCGGAAGCCTAGCAGCTGGTAGCTCTCTGCATATCTATCTGGAGATCTTCTGTCTTTCTGTCTCTTTTTTCTCTTTTAACCTTCTTATCCTCTTTTACTGGAATGTTTTTGGGTAGTTTAACATTTTTATGCCTAAAGGTTTCCATCTTAAATGGGCTGAGTTAATGATGTTCCTGCTACGCTAAGTGTTGCACGTTGAATTGGATGTTGTATGAAATCATTTGCCAAAGGAGCTCGGTTTTCTGTATTTTTCCAGTACACTTTTGTGTCGTTTTGACCTCTTGAGAATATCTGGCTGGGGTTTCTACTCTGCACCAAACTCGAGGAAAGGAACCTTTGCTCACCCTCAGCATTTCAGTGTTCTGCGGTGTTACAGGCGCGCAGGCTCAGCATGGCCTCTTGTTTCCATCAGGCCCTGCTGTGTCACACTGGCCCTTGGTTCCATGAGCATCTGGAGTGTCACACAGCCTGATGACATTTGTTCTTGCTGCCTCTCCCATCCCAGTGCTCCAGGAACAGCCCCGAGCCACCTGTGAGGGACAGGCCCTGCTGGCCCAGGCCTGGGCTCAGGCCTTGGCCTTTCTGCTTCCTCCAACCAGCCCAGGCCTTGCTCAGCATTGCAGTTCCCTGCTCACAGCCTCGGGCTCCTGCAATCCTGGCCTCAAGGATCTGCTCTCACCACTCCCTGGGGAGCCTTTGGCAGTCCCTGCCCTCAGTGGGGCCACTGATGCTCCAAGGGACTTGGAGTTTTGCTTCTGACTCCTTGAGCAGCTTCTTCAACCTTCTCTCAGTGCCTGGGGCTCCTGGACTCAGCCCCAAATCCACCGTTGGGGATCATTAAAATACAGAAAACCCTCAGGAGCTCTTTGTCTTCTTTCCAATGTCTTCCAGTCTCCAGGCCTTGTGCAGCTGCTTGGAGTCACTTTGGAGTTCTCTTAAGGAGGAAGATTTCAAGGTACAGCTCACGATTTTCAGTGTTATAAAAGGGAGTAATTTTTCTTTTTCAGTTCAAAGAAGAAGCAACTTAGGCATTCCCCAGGTGATCTTGATGCTGAATGTCTCCTTAGGAGGTGTGGGCCCACAGAAGAATGAGCCCCTTGCAGGCTGACCCTGTTTGGACAAGCTGCTCCCCAAGCCCAGCCTCAGCGTGTCTGACATGGCCCAGCTGGGACTGACATCCCTGGCCCTGCACCGGAAGCCCTTCCCCCTGAACTCTGCAGCTGGCTGTCCCTGCCCACTGCACCATGTCGCACGTGCTCTCCTCAGGGCTCTGCCTGCATCCAGGCCCGGGACAAGTATTCCTGTTTGTGAGGAAAGAAGGGAAAAGCCTGAGCAGGTCTCCTAAACGACAAATCCCCACTGTAGAAGCACATGCTGAGTACAGGCTGCCTGGAATGATGACACCTTTCTACTAGGGACAGTGGGACCAGAAATGATGTCTGGATGCAGAATTCTCGGAGTCTTGCAGCTGAATTCTCTGTCCTTGTCCTTTCCCTGCATCTCTGTTGCAGATGGAAGCTGCTGGTGCCTTTCTCAGCTGTGACCTGTCTTTTGAATGCAGACAGATGTTCCCAGGTGTGTTAAGCAGGTGCTGCTCAATGTTTATGCAAAGCTTTGGTGTGCTCATGGAACCAAGGGGACCCTTGTGACACAGCGGGGGCTGATGGAACCAAGGAGACAATTGTGACAGTTGAGAGCCTCACAGAAACAAGGCTCCATTGTGACGCTGAAGGCAATTACGGAATCCACATCACTGTGACACAGCCGGGCCACGTGGAACCAATGGTCCCTTATGACAATGCAGATCCAAGGAGACCATGGTGACACTATGGGACCGCATGGATCCAAGGGGCCACTGTGACACTGAAGAACTTCATGGAAGCCAGGGTGCAGTGTGACACAGCGGTGCCTGATTGGAAGAAAAGGAACCACTGCTGACAGCCCAGAAACTCCTGGAACCAAGGGGCTGTGGTGACACAGCAGGGCCACATGGAACCAAGGAGACCTGTGACATTTAGGAACCTCATGGAACCAAGAGTCCACTATGACACTGCAGAAACAAGGAGACCATTGGGACGTTGTGGAAGCTCACAGAACCAAGCAGCCCTTGTGACACTCCAGGGCCTCGTTGAAGCAGGGAGACCACTGTGACAGTCCAGAACGTCATGGAACTAAGGCTCTCTTGTGACACAGCAGGCTCCCATGCAACCAATTGTCCATTGTGACAATGCAGATCCCAGGAGACCATGGTTACACTACGGAAGCTCATGGAACCAAGGGTCCATTGTGACAAAGCAAGGCCTTGTGGAACCAAGGAGAGCATTGTGACGTAATGGAACCTCGTGGAACCAAGGGTCCGTTGTTAGAGTCCAGAACCAAGGACATCATTGTGACAGTCCAGAACCTCATGGGACCAAGATTCCCTTGTTACACAGTGGCACTTGACGGAACCAAGGAGCCACTGTAGCACAGCAAAGCTACATGAAACCTATGGTCCATAGTGCTACTGCGGATCCAGGGAAACCATGGCGATACCACGGAACCTCACGGAGCCAAGGGTCCAGTGTGACCCGGCAGAACCTCTTGGAATCAAGGCAACCATGTCACACTATGGAACCTCATGGAGCCAAGGGTCCAGTGTGCCATTGCGGGGCCTCACTGGAGCAAAGGACATGGTTGATGGGACAGAAGCTCATGGAAACCATGGGCTATTGGGACATTGCAGAGCCTCATGGAGCCAAGGAGACCACTGTGACACCGAGGAACCTTATGGAAGCAAGCAGCCACTGTAGAACCAAGGAGAGCACTGTTGACAGTACAAAACCTCCTGGAACTGAGAGGCCATTGTTCTGCAGCGAGGCCTCGTGGAACCAAGGGGCCATGGTGACACTGTGGGGGCCTCCTGAAGCAAATAGTCGTTGTGACACGGCGGGGCTGCTTGTAACCAACTGTCCATCGTGATACTGCAGATCCAAGAGACCGTGCTGACACTATGGCAGTTCATGGAACCGAGAGGCTGTTGTGACACACCAAGGCCTCGTGGCACCAAGGAGAGCATTGTGGCAGTGCAGAACCAAGGAGGCCATTTTGACAGTACAGACCCAAATGGAACCAAGGGTCCACTGTTATCCAGCAGGGCCTCGTGGAACCAAGGGGCCCTCGTGAAAGTGTGCAAGGGGCATAATGGAGTCAGGGACACCACTGATACTGAAATCTGCTGGATAGCAACTTTTGAACACAGTTTTGAGGATCTGAGAGCAGGTATTCTTTATTACACCATGGTGGCCACTTGGGCAATCCTTCATCTACTCGAGTGCACTGGCCACCAGGCAATCGGAGCTTTTATCACTCACACTGATGATGTATTCATTAGTTAACCCCACCTGGAATTTATTTGCCATAATTGCACCCCTTCTCACAAGTCCTTCTATGGTTCTTTGGAGTCTGCCTTCAACATGCGCTGTCCTTTTTAGGTGACTGCTCTTTGATCCCCGCTTTTGAGGAAGGGCAATATTATTGTTGTGTATAACTTCTGCTTTTGTCAGCCTTGCAGAGCTGAGCTGACATTCTCCTTGCATTTTGTGCACGCTCTGTTTGCCTCAGCTACATCCTTTGTGCGTTTCTCCAAGGCTGTGCTCTTCTGTTCTCTGCCCGCGATAAGTGTAAAAGTTCTTCTGTTCTCCTGTCCTTGTCACAATGCTCCCCCCACGAGGCGTGTCTGCAAGCCCCTCCAACCCATGGACTTGGGGTGGGCAAGTGTTCCTGAGGGAACAGGGATGGGACAGCTGGGCTGGACTGGCCCAAGGGATGTTCCATTCCATGTCACAGCACGATCAGCAATCAACTGGGAGAAGCAGGGGGATGGGGGATTTGCGGGGGGGGGGGGGAGGGGGGGGGAGTGTCACCATCTACCAAGACAGGCCGGGGATTGTTTGATCTCAGAGGTAATAGCAGGCAAATAGCGGGGGACAAATCAGTTTATTCAACAACAGCAATGCATTTTTATTGAATGCCAAACAATTCAGTTGCGATAGAGGGGAGAGATATAGGAAATGGAGTCTAGAGAGAGAAAAAGAGGGGAAGGGGGAAATAGCTACCAACAGACGAGACCAACGTCATGGTGGGCCAGCCAATGGAAGGGTGGTCATCCGTGGGGAGTACTAAGGGTCTTCTCCAGAGGATCGCTCTTTTATAGTCCTTTTTCAAAGCGAGTGGCTTGTGGCCAAGAGGTGGGGAGATTTATGGAGCATTGTGTGGTGCTCCAAGAGACAGGTGCGGTCGTGCAGTACATGCAGGCTTCAGCTGGTACCATGACAGCAGAGTCCAGTGAGCACAACACACCTGCAAAGAGTCCCTTGGCAAGCACCCACCTCAAGCAGGCCAGAAAACCATTGTCCAGAGTCAACCTGGGCGGGGGTCCTTGAGGTCTTCTTGAGAGGGTCATGAGGCAAAAATGAGGGAAACTTCACACCGACCCTTAGAGTGGTACATGAGAGGCAGCCCTCAGGAAACGGTGGCCACCCAGAGCTGTTACTCCTAGCAGATTTTGGCTGGGAGCAAGCCTTGTATGTAGTGCTTTTTCAGGGGGAATATCAGTTTCAGCCGTGGGAACCTGCAAAAGCGGATGGTACTTTTCCATAGGAAGGAAAGCACAGAGCCTCAGTGCTCCAGGAGCTGATGAGAGGCAGTCCTCAACATTCCAGGATCAGCCAGTCTTGCCAGGTGGCCCCCGGGAGGCCCAGCCAGCCAGACCTGTTCCATGTTGCCTTGGTTCCATGGGGCCTCACAGTGTCACAATGTACTCCTTGATTCCAGGAGTCTCTGTAGTGTCCCGATATTCTCCTTGTCACAATATTCTCCCTGCTTCAGTAGTGATAACAATGGCCCCTTGCTTCCCTAAGGTCCTGCAGAGTCACCATGGCCCCTGGGCTCCATGTGGCCCTGCTGTGTAACAAAGGCTCCTTGGTTCTCTGGGCCGCACAGCTTCATCACTGACCCTTGGTTCCACTGGGGTCCCGAGTCTCACAAAGGTGGCCCTGATTGCATGAGGCACCAGAGTGTCAAAATGGTCTCTTTGGTTCCATGAGGTTCCGCAGTGTCCCCATGGTCGCTGTCAGAGGCTGGATGACATCAATGTCCCCAGACCCCTCGGGATGCTCGGAATGGCCGAGTGGGGCCGGGGCTGGGACAGACCTTGGAATGAGGTGGGACAGAGCCCCGCCCCCAGCCATGGCCTGGCAGATCTGCCAATCACACAGCAGGGGTAGCGCCCACCCAGCTCTGATTGGCTGAGCCGTCAATCAATCCCACACAGCAGGAGCAGCGCCCACCCAGCTCTGATTGGTTGAGCCGTTAATCAGTCACACAGCAGGAGCAGCGCCCAGCCTGCTCTGATTGGTTGAGCTGTCAATCAATCACACAGCATGGGCAGCGCCCAGCCAGCTCTGATTGGCTGAGCCGTCAATCAATCCCACACAGCAGGAGCAGCGCCCACCCAGCTCTGATTGGCTGAGCCGTCAATCAATCACACAGCAGGGGCAGCGCCCACCCAGCTCTGATTGGCCGAGCTGTCAATCAATCCCACACAAAGGCAATGAAACACAGCAGTGAGTGGGAAGAAAGCAGATGTCCCCGAAAAGAGGAGAGCTTACAAAACGCTAGGGAATTTAAAAAATCGGGCATGACGTCAAGCCCTGGTCTGAATCCTGAAATCTCCTGGGTCTGTGTCTCACCCACACTGGAAGCCTAGCAGCTGGTAGCTCTCTGCATATCTATCTGGAGATCTTCTGTCTTTCTGTCTCTTTTTTTCTCTTTTAAACTTCTTATCCTCTTTTACTGGAATGTTTTTGGGTAGTTTAACATTTTTATGCCTAAAGGTTTCCATCTTAAATGGGCTGAGTTAATGATGTTCCTGCTACGCTAAGTGTTGCACGTTGAATTGGATGTTGTATGAAATCATTTGCCAAAGGAGCTCGGTTTTCTGTATTTTTCCAGTACACTTTTGTGTCGTTTTGACCTCTTGAGAATATCTGGCTGGGGTTTCTACTCTGCACCAAACTCGAGGAAAGGAACCTTTGCTCACCCTCAGCATTTCAGTGTTCTGGGGTGTTACAGGCGCGCAGGCTCAGCACGGCCTCTTGTTTCCATCAGGCCCTGCTGTGTCACACTGGCCCTTGGTTCCATGAGCATCTGGAGTGTCACACAGCCTGATGACATTTGTCCTTGCTGCCTCTCCCATCCCAGTGCTCCAGGAACAGCCCCGAGCCACCTGTGAGGGACAGGCCCTGCTGGCCCAGGCCTGGGCTCAGGCCTTGGCCTTTCTGCTTCCTCCAACCAGCCCAGGCCTTGCTCAGCATTGCAGTTCCCTGCTCACAGCCTCGGGCTCCTGCAATCCTGGCCTCAAGGATCTGCTCTCACCACTCCCTGGGGAGCCTTTGGCAGTCCCTGCCCTCAGTGGGGCCACTGATGCTCCAAGGGACTTGGAGTTTTGCTTCTGACTCCTTGAGCAGCTTCTTCAACCTTCTCTCAGTGCCTGGGGCTCCTGGACTCAGCCCCAAATCCACCGTTGGGGATCATTAAAATACAGAAAACCCTCAGGAGCTCTTTGTCTTCTTTCCAATGTCTTCCAGTCTCCAGGCCTTGTGCAGCTGCTTGGAGTCACTTTGGAGTTCTCTTAAGGAGGAAGATTTCAAGGTACAGCTCACGATTTTCAGTGTTATAAAAGGGAGTAATTTTTCTTTTTCAGTTCAAAGAAGAAGCAACTTAGGCATTCCCCAGGTGATCTTGATGCTGAACGTCTCCTTAGGAGGCGTGGGCCCACAGAAGAATGAGCCCCTTGCAGGCTGACCCTGTTTGGACAAGCTGCTCCCCAAGCCCAGCCTCAGCGTGTCTGACATGGCCCAGCTGGGACTGACATCCCTGGCCCTGCACCGGAAGCCCTTCCCCCTGAACTCTGCAGCTGGCTGTCCCTGCCCACTGCACCATGTCGCACGTGCTCTCCTCAGGGCTCTGCCTGCATCCAGGCCCGGGACAAGTATTCCTGTTTGTGAGGAAAGAAGGGAAAAGCCTGAGCAGGTTTTCCTAAACGACAAATCCCCACTGTAGAAGCACATGCTGAGTACAGGCTGCCTGGAATGATGACACCTTTCTACTAGGGACAGTGGGACCAGAAATGATGTCTGGATGCAGAATTCTCGGAGTCTTGCAGCTGAATTCTCTGTCCTTGTCCTTTCCCTGCATCTCTGTTGCAGATGGAAGCTGCTGGTGCCTTTCTCAGCTGTGACCTGTCTTTTGAATGCAGACAGATGTTCCCAGGTGTGTTAAGCAGGTGCTGCTCAATGTTTATGCAAAGCTTTGGTGTGCTCATGGAACCAAGGGGACCCTTGTGACACAGCGGGGGCTGATGGAACCAAGGAGACAATTGTGACAGTTGAGAGCCTCACAGAAACAAGGCTCCATTGTGACGCTGAAGGCAATTACGGAATCCACATCACTGTGACACAGCCAGGCCACATGGAACCAATGGTCCCTTATGACAATGCAGATCCAAGGAGACCATGGTGACACTATGGGACCGCATGGATCCAAGGGGCCACTGTGACACTGAAGAACTTCATGGAAGCCAGGGTGCAGTGTGACACAGCGGTGCCTGATTGGAAGAAAAGGAACCACTGCTGACAGCCCAGAAACTCCTGGAACCAAGGGGCTGTGGTGACACAGCAGGGCCACATGGAACCAAGGAGACCTGTGACATTTAGGAACCTCATGGAACCAAGAGTCCACTATGACACTGCAGAAACAAGGAGACCATTGGGACGTTGTGGAAGCTCACAGAACCAAGCAGCCCTTGTGACACTCCAGGGCCTCGTTGAAGCAGGGAGACCACTGTGACAGTCCAGAACGTCATGGAACTAAGACTCTCTTGTGACACAGCAGGCTCCCATGCAACCAATTGTCCATTGTGACAATGCAGATCCCAGGAGACCATGGTTACACTACGGAAGCTCATGGAACCAAGGGTCCATTGTGACAAAGCAAGGCCTTGTGGAACCAAGGAGAGCATTGTGACGTAATGGAACCTCGTGGAACCAAGGGTCCGTTGTTAGAGTCCAGAACCAAGGACAGCATTGTGACAGTCCAGAACCTCATGGGACCAAGATTCCCTTGTTACACAGTGGCACTTGACGGAACCAAGGAGCCACTGTAGCACAGCAAAGCTGCATGAAACCTATGGTCCATAGTGCTACTGCGGATCCAGGGAAACCATGGCGATACCACGGAACCTCACGGAGCCAAGGGTCCAGTGTGACCCGGCAGAACCTCTTGGAATCAAGGCAACCATGTCACACTATGGAACCTCATGGAGCCAAGGGTCCAGTGTGCCATTGCGGGGCCTCACTGGAGCAAAGGACATGGTTGATGGGACAGAAGCTCATGGAAACGATGGGCTATTGGGACACTGCAGAGCCTCATTGAGCCAAGGAGACCACTGTGACACCGAGGAACCTTATGGAAGCAAGCAGCCACTGTAGAACCAAGGAGAGCACTGTTGACAGTACAAAACCTCCTGGAACTGAGAGGCCATTGTTCTGCAGCGAGGCCTCGTGGAACCAAGGGGCCATGGTGACACTGTGGGGGCCTCCTGAAGCAAATAGTCGTTGTGACACGGCGGGGCTGCTTGTAACCAACTGTCCATCGTGATACTGCAGATCCAAGAGACCGTGCTGACACTATGGCAGTTCATGGAACCGAGAGGCTGTTGTGACACACCAAGGCCTCGTGGCACCAAGGAGAGCATTGTGGCAGTGCAGAACTAAGGAGGCCATTTTGACAGTACAGACCCAAATGGAACCAAGGGTCCACTGTTATCCAGCAGGGCCTCGTGGAACCAAGGGGCCCTCGTGAAAGTGTGCAAGGGGCATAATGGAGTCAGGGACACCACTGATACTGAAATCTGCTGGATAGCAACTTTTGAACACAGTTTTGAGGATCTGAGAGCAGGTATTCTTTATTACACCATGGTGGCCACTTGGGCAATCCTTCATCTACTCGAGTGCACTGGCCACCAGGCAATCGGAGCTTTTATCACTCACACTGATGATGTATTCATTAGTTAACCCCACCTGGAATTTATTTGCCATAATTGCACCCCTTCTCACAAGTCCTTCTATGGTTCTTTGGAGTCTGCCTTCAACATGCGCTGTCCTTTTTAGGTGACTGCTCTTTGATCCCCGCTTTTGAGGAAGGGCAATATTATTGTTGTGTATAACTTCTGCTTTTGTCAGCCTTGCAGAGCTGAGCTGACATTCTCCTTGCATTTTGTGCACGCTCTGTTTGCCTCAGCTACATCCTTTGTGCGTTTCTCCAAGGCTGTGCTCTTCTGTTCTCTGCCCGCGATAAGTGTAAATGTTCTTCTGTTCTCCTGTCCTTGTCACAATGCTCCCCCCACGAGGCGTGTCTGCAAGCCCCTCCAACCCATGGACTTGGGGTGGGCAAGTGTTCCTGAGGGAACAGGGATGGGACAGCTGGGCTGGACTGGCCCAAGGGATGTTCCATTCCATGTCACAGCACGATCAGCAATCAACTGGGAGAAGCAGGGGGATGGGGGATTTGCGGGGGGGGGGAGGGGGGGGGGAGTGTCACCATCTACCAAGACAGGCCGGGGATTGTTTGATCTCAGAGGTAATAGCAGGCAAATAGCGGGGGACAAATCAGTTTATTCAACAACAGCAATGCATTTTTATTGAATGCCAAACAATTCAGTTGCGATAGAGGGGAGAGATATAGGAAATGGAGTCTAGAGAGAGAAAAAGAGGGGAAGGGGGAAATAGCTACCAACAGACGAGACCAAGGTCATGGTGGGCCAGCCAATGGAAGGGTGGTCATCCGTGGGGAGTACTCAGGGTCTTCTCCAGAGGATCGCTCTTTTATAGTCCTTTTTCAAAGCGAGTGGCTTGTGGCCAAGAGGTGGGGAGATTTATGGAGCATTGTGTGGTGCTCCAAGAGACAGGTGCGGTCGTGCAGTACATGCAGGCTTCAGCTGGTACCATGACAGCAGAGTCCAGTGAGCACAACACACCTGCAAAGAGTCCCTTGGCAAGCACCCACCTCAAGCAGGCCAGAAAATCATTGTCCAGAGTCAACCTGGGCGGGGGTCCTTGAGGTCTTCTTGAGAGGGTCACGAGGCAAAAATGAGGGAAACTTCACACCGACCCTTAGAGTGGTAGATGAGAGGCAGCCCTCAGGAAACGGTGGCCACCCAGAGCTGTTACTCCTAGCAGATTTTGGCTGGGAGCAAGCCTTGTATGTAGTGCTTTTTCAGGGGGAATATCAGTTTCAGCCGTGGGAACCTGCAAAAGCGGATGGTACTTTTCCATAGGAAGGAAAGCACAGAGCCTCAGTGCTCCAGGAGCTGATGAGAGGCAGTCCTCAACATTCCAGGATCAGCCAGTCTTGCCAGGTGGCCCCCGGGAGGCCCAGCCAGCCAGACCTGTTCCATGTTGCCTTGGTTCCATGGGGCCTCACAGTGTCACAATGTACTCCTTGATTCCAGGACTCCCTGTAGTGTCCCGATATTCTCCTTGTCACAATATTCTCCCTGCTTCAGTAGTGATAACAATGGCCCCTTGCTTCCCTAAGGTCCTGCAGAGTCACCATGGCCCCTGGGCTCCATGTGGCCCTGCTGCGTAACAAAGGCTCCTTGGTTCTCTGGGCCGCACAGCTTCATCACTGACCCTTGGTTCCACTGGGGTCCCGAGTCTCACAAAGGTGGCCCTGATTGCATGAGGCACCAGAGTGTCAAAATGGTCTCTTTGGTTCCATGAGGTTCCGCAGTGTCCCCATGGTCGCTGTCAGAGGCTGGATGACATCAATGTCCCCAGACCCCTCGGGATGCTCGGAATGGCCGAGTGGGGCCGGGGCTGGGACAGACCTTGGAATGAGGTGGGACAGAGCCCCGCCCCCAGCCATGGCCTGGCAGATCTGCCAATCACACAGCAGGGGTAGCGCCCACCCAGCTCTGATTGGCTGAGCCGTCAATCAATCCCACACAGCAGGAGCAGCGCCCACCCAGCTCTGATTGGTTGAGCCGTTAATCAGTCACACAGCAGGGGCAGCGCCCAGCCTGCTCTGATTGGTTGAGCTGTCAATCAATCACACAGCATGGGCAGCGCCCAGCCAGCTCTGATTGGCTGAGCCGTCAATCAATCCCACACAGCAGGAGCAGCGCCCACCCAGCTCTGATTGGCTGAGCCGTCAATCAATCACACAGCAGGGGCAGCGCCCACCCAGCTCTGATTGGCCGAGCTGTCAATCAATCCCACACAAAGGCAATGAAACACAGCAGTGAGTGGGAAGAAAGCAGATGTCCCCGAAAAGAGGAGAGCTTACAAAACGCTAGGGAATTTAAAAAATCGGGCATGACGTCAAGCCCTGGTCTGAATCCTGAAATCTCCTGCGTCTGTGTCTCACCCACACTGGAAGCCTAGCAGCTGGTAGCTCTCTGCATATCTATCTGGAGATCTTCTGTCTTTCTGTCTCTTTTTTTCTCTTTTAAACTTCTTATCCTCTTTTACTGGAATGTTTTTGGGTAGTTTAACATTTTTATGCCTAAAGGTTTCCATCTTAAATGGGCTGAGTTAATGATGTTCCTGCTACGCTAAGTGTTGCACGTTGAATTGGATGTTGTATGAAATCATTTGCCAAAGGAGCTCGGTTTTCTGTATTTTTCCAGTACACTTTTGTGTCGTTTTGACCTCTTGAGAATATCTGGCTGGGGTTTCTACTCTGCACCAAACTCGAGGAAAGGAACCTTTGCTCACCCTCAGCATTTCAGTGTTCTGCGGTGTTACAGGCGCGCAGGCTCAGCACGGCCTCTTGTTTCCATCAGGCCCTGCTGTGTCACACTGGCCCTTGGTTCCATGAGCATCTGGAGTGTCACACAGCCTGATGACATTTGTCCTTGCTGCCTCTCCCATCCCAGTGCTCCAGGAACAGCCCCGAGCCACCTGTGAGGGACAGGCCCTGCTGGCCCAGGCCTGGGCTCAGGCCTTGGCCTTTCTGCTTCCTCCAACCAGCCCAGGCCTTGCTCAGCATTGCAGTTCCCTGCTCACAGCCTCGGGCTCCTGCAATCCTGGCCTCAAGGATCTGCTCTCACCACTCCCTGGGGAGCCTTTGGCAGTCCCTGCCCTCAGTGGGGCCACTGATGCTCCAAGGGACTTGGAGTTTTGCTTCTGACTCCTTGAGCAGCTTCTTCAACCTTCTCTCAGTGCCTGGGGCTCCTGGACTCAGCCCCAAATCCACCGTTGGGGATCATTAAAATACAGAAAACCCTCAGGAGCTCTTTGTCTTCTTTCCAATGTCTTCCAGTCTCCAGGCCTTGTGCAGCTGCTTGGAGTCACTTTGGAGTTCTCTTAAGGAGGAAGATTTCAAGGTACAGCTCACGATTTTCAGTGTTATAAAAGGGAGTAATTTTTCTTTTTCAGTTCAAAGAAGAAGCAACTTAGGCATTCCCCAGGTGATCTTGATGCTGAACGTCTCCTTAGGAGGCGTGGGCCCACAGAAGAATGAGCCCCTTGCAGGCTGACCCTGTTTGGACAAGCTGCTCCCCAAGCCCAGCCTCAGCGTGTCTGACATGGCCCAGCTGGGACTGACATCCCTGGCCCTGCACCGGAAGCCCTTCCCCCTGAACTCTGCAGCTGGCTGTCCCTGCCCACTGCACCATGTCGCACGTGCTCTCCTCAGGGCTCTGCCTGCATCCAGGCCCGGGACAAGTATTCCTGTTTGTGAGGAAAGAAGGGAAAAGCCTGAGCAGGTTTTCCTAAACGACAAATCCCCACTGTAGAAGCACATGCTGAGTACAGGCTGCCTGGAATGATGACACCTTTCTACTAGGGACAGTGGGACCAGAAATGATGTCTGGATGCAGAATTCTCAGAGTCTTGCAGCTGAATTCTCTGTCCTTGTCCTTTCCCTGCATCTCTGTTGCAGATGGAAGCTGCTGGTGCCTTTCTCAGCTGTGACCTGTCTTTTGAATGCAGACAGATGTTCCCAGGTGTGTTAAGCAGGTGCTGCTCAATGTTTATGCAAAGCTTTGGTGTGCTCATGGAACCAAGGGGACCCTTGTGACACAGCGGGGGCTGATGGAACCAAGGAGACAATTGTGACAGTTGAGAGCCTCACAGAAACAAGGCTCCATTGTGACGCTGAAGGCAATTACGGAATCCACATCACTGTGACACAGCCGGGCCACATGGAACCAATGGTCCCTTATGACAATGCAGATCCAAGGAGACCATGGTGACACTATGGGACCGCATGGATCCAAGGGGCCACTGTGACACTGAAGAACTTCATGGAAGCCAGGGTGCAGTGTGACACAGCGGTGCCTGATTGGAAGAAAAGGAACCACTGCTGACAGCCCAGAAACTCCTGGAACCAAGGGGCTGTGGTGACACAGCAGGGCCACATGGAACCAAGGAGACCTGTGACATTTAGGAACCTCATGGAACCAAGAGTCCACTATGACACTGCAGAAACAAGGAGACCATTGGGACGTTGTGGAAGCTCACAGAACCAAGCAGCCCTTGTGACACTCCAGGGCCTCGTTGAAGCAGGGAGACCACTGTGACAGTCCAGAACGTCATGGAACTAAGACTCTCTTGTGACACAGCAGGCTCCCATGCAACCAATTGTCCATTGTGACAATGCAGATCCCAGGAGACCATGGTTACACTACGGAAGCTCATGGAACCAAGGGTCCATTGTGACAAAGCAAGGCCTTGTGGAACCAAGGAGAGCATTGTGACGTAATGGAACCTCGTGGAACCAAGGGTCCGTTGTTAGAGTCCAGAACCAAGGACAGCATTGTGACAGTCCAGAACCTCATGGGACCAAGATTCCCTTGTTACACAGTGGCACTTGACGGAACCAAGGAGCCACTGTAGCACAGCAAAGCTGCATGAAACCTATGGTCCATAGTGCTACTGCGGATCCAGGGAAACCATGGCGATACCACGGAACCTCACGGAGCCAAGGGTCCAGTGTGACCCGGCAGAACCTCTTGGAATCAAGGCAACCATGTCACACTATGGAACCTCATGGAGCCAAGGGTCCAGTGTGCCATTGCGGGGCCTCACTGGAGCAAAGGACATGGTTGATGGGACAGAAGCTCATGGAAACCATGGGCTATTGGGACATTGCAGAGCCTCATTGAGCCAAGGAGACCACTGTGACACCGAGGAACCTTATGGAAGCAAGCAGCCACTGTAGAACCAAGGAGAGCACTGTTGACAGTACAAAACCTCCTGGAACTGAGAGGCCATTGTTCTGCAGCGAGGCCTCGTGGAACCAAGGGGCCATGGTGACACTGTGGGGGCCTCCTGAAGCAAATAGTCGTTGTGACACGGCGGGGCTGCTTGTAACCAACTGTCCATCGTGATACTGCAGATCCAAGAGACCGTGCTGACACTATGGCAGTTCATGGAACCGAGAGGCTGTTGTGACACACCAAGGCCTCGTGGCACCAAGGAGAGCATTGTGGCAGTGCAGAACTAAGGAGGCCATTTTGACAGTACAGACCCAAATGGAACCAAGGGTCCACTGTTATCCAGCAGGGCCTCGTGGAACCAAGGGGCCCTCGTGAAAGTGTGCAAGGGGCATAATGGAGTCAGGGACACCACTGATACTGAAATCTGCTGGATAGCAACTTTTGAACACAGTTTTGAGGATCTGAGAGCAGGTATTCTTTATTACACCATGGTGGCCACTTGGGCAATCCTTCATCTACTCGAGTGCACTGGCCACCAGGCAATCGGAGCTTTTATCACTCACACTGATGATGTATTCATTAGTTAACCCCACCTGGAATTTATTTGCCATAATTGCACCCCTTCTCACAAGTCCTTCTATGGTTCTTTGGAGTCTGCCTTCAACATGCGCTGTCCTTTTTAGGTGACTGCTCTTTGATCCCCGCTTTTGAGGAAGGGCAATATTATTGTTGTGTATAACTTCTGCTTTTGTCAGCCTTGCAGAGCTGAGCTGACATTCTCCTTGCATTTTGTGCACGCTCTGTTTGCCTCAGCTACATCCTTTGTGCGTTTCTCCAAGGCTGTGCTCTTCTGTTCTCTGCCCGCGATAAGTGTAAATGTTCTTCTGTTCTCCTGTCCTTGTCACAATGCTCCCCCCACGAGGCGTGTCTGCAAGCCCCTCCAACCCATGGACTTGGGGTGGGCAAGTGCTCCTGAGGGAACAGGGATGGGACAGCTGGGCTGGACTGGCCCAAGGGATGTTCCATTCCATGTCACAGCACGATCAGCAATCAACTGGGAGAAGCAGGGGGATGGGGGATTTGCGGGGGGGGGGAGGGGGGGGGAGTGTCACCATCTACCAAGACAGGCCGGGGATTGTTTGATCTCAGAGGTAATAGCAGGCAAATAGCGGGGGACAAATCAGTTTATTCAACAACAGCAATGCATTTTTATTGAATGCCAAACAATTCAGTTGCGCTAGAGGGGAGAGATATAGGAAATGGAGTCTAGAGAGAGAAAAAGAGGGGAAGGGGGAAATAGCTACCAACAGACGAGACCAAGGTCATGGTGGGCCAGCCAATGGAAGGGTGGTCATCCGTGGGGAGTACTCAGGGTCTTCTCCAGAGGATCGCTCTTTTATAGTCCTTTTTCAAAGCGAGTGGCTTGTGGCCAAGAGGTGGGGAGATTTATGGAGCATTGTGTGGTGCTCCAAGAGACAGGTGCGGTCGTGCAGTACATGCAGGCTTCAGCTGGTACCATGACAGCAGAGTCCAGTGAGCACAACACACCTGCAAAGAGTCCCTTGGCAAGCACCCACCTCAAGCAGGCCAGAAAATCATTGTCCAGAGTCAACCTGGGCGGGGGTCCTTGAGGTCTTCTTGAGAGGGTCACGAGGCAAAAATGAGGGAAACTTCACACCGACCCTTAGAGTGGTAGATGAGAGGCAGCCCTCAGGAAACGGTGGCCACCCAGAGCTGTTACTCCTAGCAGATTTTGGCTGGGAGCAAGCCTTGTATGTAGTGCTTTTTCAGGGGGAATATCAGTTTCAGCCGTGGGAACCTGCAAAAGCGGATGGTACTTTTCCATAGGAAGGAAAGCACAGAGCCTCAGTGCTCCAGGAGCTGATGAGAGGCAGTCCTCAACATTCCAGGATCAGCCAGTCTTGCCAGGTGGCCCCCGGGAGGCCCAGCCAGCCAGACCTGTTCCATGTTGCCTTGGTTCCATGGGGCCTCACAGTGTCACAATGTACTCCTTGATTCCAGGACTCCCTGTAGTGTCCCGATATTCTCCTTGTCACAATATTCTCCCTGCTTCAGTAGTGATAACAATGGCCCCTTGCTTCCCTAAGGTCCTGCAGAGTCACCATGGCCCCTGGGCTCCATGTGGCCCTGCTGCGTAACAAAGGCTCCTTGGTTCTCTGGGCCGCACAGCTTCATCACTGACCCTTGGTTCCACTGGGGTCCCGAGTCTCACAAAGGTGGCCCTGATTGCATGAGGCACCAGAGTGTCAAAATGGTCTCTTTGGTTCCATGAGGTTCCGCAGTGTCCCCATGGTCGCTGTCAGAGGCTGGATGACATCAATGTCCCCAGACCCCTCGGGATGCTCGGAATGCCCGAGTGGGGCCGGGGCTGGGACAGACCTTGGAATGAGGTGGGACAGAGCCCCGCCCCCAGCCATGGCCTGGCAGATCTGCCAATCACACAGCAGGGGTAGCGCCCACCCAGCTCTGATTGGCTGAGCCGTCAATCAATCCCACACAGCAGGAGCAGCGCCCACCCAGCTCTGATTGGTTGAGCCGTTAATCAGTCACACAGCAGGGGCAGCGCCCAGCCTGCTCTGATTGGTTGAGCTGTCAATCAATCACACAGCATGGGCAGCGCCCAGCCAGCTCTGATTGGCTGAGCCGTCAATCAATCCCACACAGCAGGAGCAGCGCCCACCCAGCTCTGATTGGCTGAGCCGTCAATCAATCACACAGCAGGGGCAGCGCCCACCCAGCTCTGATTGGCCGAGCTGTCAATCAATCCCACACAAAGGCAATGAAACACAGCAGTGAGTGGGAAGAAAGCAGATGTCCCCGAAAAGAGGAGAGCTTACAAAACGCTAGGGAATTTAAAAAATCGGGCATGACGTCAAGCCCTGGTCTGAATCCTGAAATCTCCTGCGTCTGTGTCTCACCCACACTGGAAGCCTAGCAGCTGGTAGCTCTCTGCATATCTATCTGGAGATCTTCTGTCTTTCTGTCTCTTTTTTTCTCTTTTAACCTTCTTATCCTCTTTTACTGGAATGTTTTTGGGTAGTTTAACATTTTTATGCCTAAAGGTTTCCATCTTAAATGGGCTGAGTTAATGATGTTCCTGCTACGCTAAGTGTTGCACGTTGAATTGGATGTTGTATGAAATCATTTGCCAAAGGAGCTCGGTTTTCTGTATTTTTCCAGTACACTTTTGTGTCGTTTTGACCTCTTGAGAATATCTGGCTGGGGTTTCTACTCTGCACCAAACTCGAGGAAAGGAACCTTTGCTCACCCTCAGCATTTCAGTGTTCTGCGGTGTTACAGGCGCGCAGGCTCAGCACGGCCTCTTGTTTCCATCAGGCCCTGCTGTGTCACACTGGCCCTTGGTTCCATGAGCATCTGGAGTGTCACACAGCCTGATGACATTTGTCCTTGCTGCCTCTCCCATCCCAGTGCTCCAGGAACAGCCCCGAGCCACCTGTGAGGGACAGGCCCTGCTGGCCCAGGCCTGGGCTCAGGCCTTGGCCTTTCTGCTTCCTCCAACCAGCCCAGGCCTTGCTCAGCATTGCAGTTCCCTGCTCACAGCCTCGGGCTCCTGCAATCCTGGCCTCAAGGATCTGCTCTCACCACTCCCTGGGGAGCCTTTGGCAGTCCCTGCCCTCAGTGGGGCCACTGATGCTCCAAGGGACTTGGAGTTTTGCTTCTGACTCCTTGAGCAGCTTCTTCAACCTTCTCTCAGTGCCTGGGGCTCCTGGACTCAGCCCCAAATCCACCGTTGGGGATCATTAAAATACAGAAAACCCTCAGGAGCTCTTTGTCTTCTTTCCAATGTCTTCCAGTCTCCAGGCCTTGTGCAGCTGCTTGGAGTCACTTTGGAGTTCTCTTAAGGAGGAAGATTTCAAGGTACAGCTCACGATTTTCAGTGTTATAAAAGGGAGTAATTTTTCTTTTTCAGTTCAAAGAAGAAGCAACTTAGGCATTCCCCAGGTGATCTTGATGCTGAACGTCTCCTTAGGAGGCGTGGGCCCACAGAAGAATGAGCCCCTTGCAGGCTGACCCTGTTTGGACAAGCTGCTCCCCAAGCCCAGCCTCAGCGTGTCTGACATGGCCCAGCTGGGACTGACATCCCTGGCCCTGCACCGGAAGCCCTTCCCCCTGAACTCTGCAGCTGGCTGTCCCTGCCCACTGCACCATGTCGCACGTGCTCTCCTCAGGGCTCTGCCTGCATCCAGGCCCGGGACAAGTATTCCTGTTTGTGAGGAAAGAAGGGAAAAGCCTGAGCAGGTCTCCTAAACGACAAATCCCCACTGTAGAAGCACATGCTGAGTACAGGCTGCCTGGAATGATGACACCTTTCTACTAGGGACAGTGGGACCAGAAATGATGTCTGGATGCAGAATTCTCGGAGTCTTGCAGCTGAATTCTCTGTCCTTGTCCTTTCCCTGCATCTCTGTTGCAGATAGAAGCTGCTGGTGCCTTTCTCAGCTGTGACCTGTCTTTTGAATGCAGACAGATGTTCCCAGGTGTGTTAAGCAGGTGCTGCTCAATGTTTATGCAAAGCTTTGGTGTGCTCATGGAACCAAGGGGACCCTTGTGACACAGCGGGGGCTGATGGAACCAAGGAGACAATTGTGACAGTTGAGAGCCTCACAGAAACAAGGCTCCATTGTGACGCTGAAGGCAATTACGGAATCCACATCACTGTGACACAGCCGGGCCACGTGGAACCAATGGTCCCTTATGACAATGCAGATCCAAGGAGACCATGGTGACACTATGGGACCGCATGGATCCAAGGGGCCACTGTGACACTGAAGAACTTCATGGAAGCCAGGGTGCAGTGTGACACAGCGGTGCCTGATTGGAAGAAAAGGAACCACTGCTGACAGCCCAGAAACTCCTGGAACCAAGGGGCTGTGGTGACACAGCAGGGCCACATGGAACCAAGGAGACCTGTGACATTTAGGAACCTCATGGAACCAAGAGTCCACTATGACACTGCAGAAACAAGGAGACCATTGGGACGTTGTGGAAGCTCACAGAACCAAGCAGCCCTTGTGACACTCCAGGGCCTCGTTGAAGCAGGGAGACCACTGTGACAGTCCAGAACGTCATGGAACTAAGGCTCTCTTGTGACACAGCAGGCTCCCATGCAACCAATTGTCCATTGTGACAATGCAGATCCCAGGAGACCATGGTTACACTACGGAAGCTCATGGAACCAAGGGTCCATTGTGACAAAGCAAGGCCTTGTGGAACCAAGGAGAGCATTGTGACGTAATGGAACCTCGTGGAACCAAGGGTCCGTTGTTAGAGTCCAGAACCAAGGACAGCATTGTGACAGTCCAGAACCTCATGGGACCAAGATTCCCTTGTTACACAGTGGCACTTGACGGAACCAAGGAGCCACTGTAGCACAGCAAAGCTGCATGAAACCTATGGTCCATAGTGCTACTGCGGATCCAGGGAAACCATGGCGATACCACGGAACCTCACGGAGCCAAGGGTCCAGTGTGACCCGGCAGAACCTCTTGGAATCAAGGCAACCATGTCACACTATGGAACCTCATGGAGCCAAGGGTCCAGTGTGCCATTGCGGAGCCTCACTGGAGCAAATAGTCGTTGTGACACGGCGGGGCTGCTTGTAACCAACTGTCCATCGTGATACTGCAGATCCAAGAGACAGTGCTGACACTATGGCAGTTCATGGAACCGAGAGGCTGTTGTGACACACCAAGGCCTCGTGGCACCAAGGAGAGCATTGTGGCAGTGCAGAACTAAGGAGGCCATTTTGACAGTACAGACCCAAATGGAACCAAGGGTCCACTGTTATCCAGCAGGGCCTCGTGGAACCAAGGGGCCCTCGTGAAAGTGTGCAAGGGGCATAATGGAGTCAGGGACACCACTGATACTGAAATCTGCTGGATAGCAACTTTTGAACACAGTTTTGAGGATCTGAGAGCAGGTATTCTTTATTACACCATGGTGGCCACTTGGGCAATCCTTCATCTACTCGAGTGCACTGGTCACCAGGCAATCGGAGCTTTTATCACTCACACTGATGATGTATTCATTAGTTAACCCCACCTGGAATTTATTTGCCATAATTGCACCCCTTCTCACAAGTCCTTCTATGGTTCTTTGGAGTCTGCCTTCAACATGCGCTGTCCTTTTTAGGTGACTGCTCTTTGATCCCCGCTTTTGAGGAAGGGCAATATTATTGTTGTGTATAACTTCTGCTTTTGTCAGCCTTGCAGAGCTGAGCTGACATTCTCCTTGCATTTTGTGCACGCTCTGTTTGCCTCAGCTACATCCTTTGTGCATTTCTCCAAGGCTGTGCTCTTCTGTTCTCTGCCCGCGATAAGTGTAAATGTTCTTCTGTTCTCCTGTCCTTGTCACAATGCTCCCCCCACGAGGCGTGTCTGCAAGCCCCTCCAACCCATGGACTTGGGGTGGGCAAGTGTTCCTGAGGGAACAGGGATGGGACAGCTGGGCTGGACTGGCCCAAGGGATGTTCCATTCCATGTCACAGCACGATCAGCAATCAACTGGGAGAAGCAGGGGGATGGGGGATTTGCGGGGGGGGGGAGGGGGGGGAGTGTCACCATCTACCAAGACAGGCCGGGGATTGTTTGATCTCAGAGGTAATAGCAGGCAAATAGCGGGGGACAAATCAGTTTATTCAACAACAGCAATGCATTTTTATTGAATGCCAAACAATTCAGTTGCGATAGAGGGGAGAGATATAGGAAATGGAGTCTAGAGAGAGAAAAAGAGGGGAAGGGGGAAATAGCTACCAACAGACGAGACCAACGTCATGGTGGGCCAGCCAATGGAAGGGTGGTCATCCGTGGGGAGTACTCAGGGTCTTCTCCAGAGGATCGCTCTTTTATAGTCCTTTTTCAAAGCGAGTGGCTTGTGGCCAAGAGGTGGGGAGATTTATGGAGCATTGTGTGGTGCTCCAAGAGACAGGTGCGGTCGTGCAGTACATGCAGGCTTCAGCTGGTACCATGACAGCAGAGTCCAGTGAGCACAACACACCTGCAAAGAGTCCCTTGGCAAGCACCCACCTCAAGCAGGCCAGAAAATCATTGTCCAGAGTCAACCTGGGCGGGGGTCCTTGAGGTCTTCTTGAGAGGGTCACGAGGCAAAAATGAGGGAAACTTCACACCGACCCTTAGAGTGGTAGATGAGAGGCAGCCCTCAGGAAACGCTGGCCACCCAGAGCTGTTACTCCTAGCAGATTTTGGCTGGGAGCAAGCCTTGTATGTAGTGCTTTTTCAGGGGGAATATCAGTTTCAGCCGTGGGAACCTGCAAAAGCGGATGGTACTTTTCCATAGGAAGGAAAGCACAGAGCCTCAGTGCTCCAGGAGCTGATGAGAGGCAGTCCTCAACATTCCAGGATCAGCCAGTCTTGCCAGGTGGCCCCCGGGAGGCCCAGCCAGCCAGACCTGTTCCATGTTGCCTTGGTTCCATGGGGCCTCACAGTGTCACAATGTACTCCTTGATTCCAGGAGTCCCTGTAGTGTCCCGATATTCTCCTTGTCACAATATTCTCCCTGCTTCAGTAGTGATAACAATGGCCCCTTGCTTCCCTAAGGTCCTGCAGAGTCACCATGGCCCCTGGGCTCCATGTGGCCCTGCTGCGTAACAAAGGCTCCTTGGTTCTCTGGGCCGCACAGCTTCATCACTGACCCTTGGTTCCACTGGGGTCCCGAGTCTCACAAAGGTGGCCCTGATTGCATGAGGCACCAGAGTGTCAAAATGGTCTCTTTGGTTCCATGAGGTTCCGCAGTGTCCCCATGGTCGCTGTCAGAGGCTGGATGACATCAATGTCCCCAGACCCCTCGGGATGCTCGGAATGGCCGAGTGGGGCCGGGGCTGGGACAGACCTTGGAATGAGGTGGGACAGAGCCCCGCCCCCAGCCATGGCCTGGCAGATCTGCCAATCACACAGCAGGGGTAGCGCCCACCCAGCTCTGATTGGCTGAGCCGTCAATCAATCCCACACAGCAGGAGCAGCGCCCACCCAGCTCTGATTGGTTGAGCCGTTAATCAGTCACACAGCAGGAGCAGCGCCCAGCCTGCTCTGATTGGTTGAGCTGTCAATCAATCACACAGCATGGGCAGCGCCCAGCCAGCTCTGATTGGCTGAGCCGTCAATCAATCCCACACAGCAGGAGCAGCGCCCACCCAGCTCTGATTGGCTGAGCCGTCAATCAATCACACAGCAGGGGCAGCGCCCACCCAGCTCTGATTGGCCGAGCTGTCAATCAATCCCACACAAAGGCAATGAAACACAGCAGTGAGTGGGAAGAAAGCAGATGTCCCCGAAAAGAGGAGAGCTTACAAAACGCTAGGGAATTTAAAAAATCGGGCATGACGTCAAGCCCTGGTCTGAATCCTGAAATCTCCTGCGTCTGTGTCTCACCCACACTGGAAGCCTAGCAGCTGGTAGCTCTCTGCATATCTATCTGGAGATCTTCTGTCTTTCTGTCTCTTTTTTTCTCTTTTAACCTTCTTATCCTCTTTTACTGGAATGTTTTTGGGTAGTTTAACATTTTTATGCCTAAAGGTTTCCATCTTAAATGGGCTGAGTTAATGATGTTCCTGCTACGCTAAGTGTTGCACGTTGAATTGGATGTTGTATGAAATCATTTGCCAAAGGAGCTCGGTTTTCTGTATTTTTCCAGTACACTTTTGTGTCGTTTTGACCTCTTGAGAATATCTGGCTGGGGTTTCTACTCTGCACCAAACTCGAGGAAAGGAACCTTTGCTCACCCTCAGCATTTCAGTGTTCTGGGGTGTTACAGGCGCGCAGGCTCAGCACGGCCTCTTGTTTCCATCAGGCCCTGCTGTGTCACACTGGCCCTTGGTTCCATGAGCATCTGGAGTGTCACACAGCCTGATGACATTTGTCCTTGCTGCCTCTCCCATCCCAGTGCTCCAGGAACAGCCCCGAGCCACCTGTGAGGGACAGGCCCTGCTGGCCCAGGCCTGGGCTCAGGCCTTGGCCTTTCTGCTTCCTCCAACCAGCCCAGGCCTTGCTCAGCATTGCAGTTCCCTGCTCACAGCCTCGGGCTCCTGCAATCCTGGCCTCAAGGATCTGCTCTCACCACTCCCTGGGGAGCCTTTGGCAGTCCCTGCCCTCAGTGGGGCCACTGATGCTCCAAGGGACTTGGAGTTTTGCTTCTGACTCCTTGAGCAGCTTCTTCAACCTTCTCTCAGTGCCTGGGGCTCCTGGACTCAGCCCCAAATCCACCGTTGGGGATCATTAAAATACAGAAAACCCTCAGGAGCTCTTTGTCTTCTTTCCAATGTCTTCCAGTCTCCAGGCCTTGTGCAGCTGCTTGGAGTCACTTTGGAGTTCTCTTAAGGAGGAAGATTTCAAGGTACAGCTCACGATTTTCAGTGTTATAAAAGGGAGTAATTTTTCTTTTTCAGTTCAAAGAAGAAGCAACTTAGGCATTCCCCAGGTGATCTTGATGCTGAACGTCTCCTTAGGAGGCGTGGGCCCACAGAAGAATGAGCCCCTTGCAGGCTGACCCTGTTTGGACAAGCTGCTCCCCAAGCCCAGCCTCAGCGTGTCTGACATGGCCCAGCTGGGACTGACATCCCTGGCCCTGCACCGGAAGCCCTTCCCCCTGAACTCTGCAGCTGGCTGTCCCTGCCCACTGCACCATGTCGCACGTGCTCTCCTCAGGGCTCTGCCTGCATCCAGGCCCGGGACAAGTATTCCTGTTTGTGAGGAAAGAAGGGAAAAGCCTGAGCAGGTTTTCCTAAACGACAAATCCCCACTGTAGAAGCACATGCTGAGTACAGGCTGCCTGGAATGATGACACCTTTCTACTAGGGACAGTGGGACCAGAAATGATGTCTGGATGCAGAATTCTCGGAGTCTTGCAGCTGAATTCTCTGTCCTTGTCCTTTCCCTGCATCTCTGTTGCAGATGGAAGCTGCTGGTGCCTTTCTCAGCTGTGACCTGTCTTTTGAATGCAGACAGATGTTCCCAGGTGTGTTAAGCAGGTGCTGCTCAATGTTTATGCAAAGCTTTGGTGTGCTCATGGAACCAAGGGGACCCTTGTGACACAGCGGGGGCTGATGGAACCAAGGAGACAATTGTGACAGTTGAGAGCCTCACAGAAACAAGGCTCCATTGTGACGCTGAAGGCAATTACGGAATCCACATCACTGTGACACAGCCGGGCCACGTGGAACCAATGGTCCCTTATGACAATGCAGATCCAAGGAGACCATGGTGACACTATGGGACCGCATGGATCCAAGGGGCCACTGTGACACTGAAGAACTTCATGGAAGCCAGGGTGCAGTGTGACACAGCGGTGCCTGATTGGAAGAAAAGGAACCACTGCTGACAGCCCAGAAACTCCTGGAACCAAGGGGCTGTGGTGACACAGCAGGGCCACATGGAACCAAGGAGACCTGTGACATTTAGGAACCTCATGGAACCAAGAGTCCACTATGACACTGCAGAAACAAGGAGACCATTGGGACGTTGTGGAAGCTCACAGAACCAAGCAGCCCTTGTGACACTCCAGGGCCTCGTTGAAGCAGGGAGACCACTGTGACAGTCCAGAACCTCATGGAACTAAGGCTCTCTTGTGACACAGCAGGCTCCCATGCAACCAATTGTCCATTGTGACAATGCAGATCCCAGGAGACCATGGTTACACTACGGAAGCTCATGGAACCAAGGGTCCATTGTGACAAAGCAAGGCCTTGTGGAACCAAGGAGAGCATTGTGACGTAATGGAACCTCGTGGAACCAAGGGTCCGTTGTTAGAGTCCAGAACCAAGGACAGCATTGTGACAGTCCAGAACCTCATGGGACCAAGATTCCCTTGTTACACAGTGGCACTTGACGGAACCAAGGAGCCACTGTAGCACAGCAAAGCTGCATGAAACCTATGGTCCATAGTGCTACTGCGGATCCAGGGAAACCATGGCGATACCACGGAACCTCACGGAGCCAAGGGTCCAGTGTGACCCGGCAGAACCTCTTGGAATCAAGGCAACCATGTCACACTATGGAACCTCATGGAGCCAAGGGTCCAGTGTGCCATTGCGGAGCCTCACTGGAGCAAATAGTCGTTGTGACACGGCGGGGCTGCTTGTAACCAACTGTCCATCGTGATACTGCAGATCCAAGAGACAGTGCTGACACTATGGCAGTTCATGGAACCGAGAGGCTGTTGTGACACACCAAGGCCTCGTGGCACCAAGGAGAGAGCATTGTGGCAGTGCAGAACTAAGGAGGCCATTTTGACAGTACAGACCCAAATGGAACCAAGGGTCCACTGTTATCCAGCAGGGCCTCGTGGAACCAAGGGGCCCTCGTGAAAGTGTGCAAGGGGCATAATGGAGTCAGGGACACCACTGATACTGAAATCTGCTGGATAGCAACTTTTGAACACAGTTTTGAGGATCTGAGAGCAGG
Organism: Sturnus vulgaris; assembly: GCF_052056855.1. Classification (NCBI taxonomy): domain Eukaryota; kingdom Metazoa; phylum Chordata; class Aves; order Passeriformes; family Sturnidae; genus Sturnus; species Sturnus vulgaris. Next base: position 1,143,539 of record NW_028276070.1, read on the forward strand.
TATTCTTTATTACACCATGGTGGCCACTTGGGCAATCCTTCATCTACTCGAGTGCACTGGTCACCAGGCAATCGGAGCTTTTATCACTCACACTGATGATGTATTCATTAGTTAACCCCACCTGGAATTTATTTGCCATAATTGCACCCCTTCTCACAAGTCCTTCTATGGTTCTTTGGAGTCTGCCTTCAACATGCACTGTCCTTTTTAGGTGACTGCTCTTTGATCCCCGCTTTTGAGGAAGGGCAATATTATTGTTGTGTATAACTTCTGCTTTTGTCAGCCTTGCAGAGCTGAGCTGACATTCTCCTTGCATTTTGTGCACGCTCTGTTTGCCTCAGCTACATCCTTTGTGCATTTCTCCAAGGCTGTGCTCTTCTGTTCTCTGCCCGCGATAAGTGTAAATGTTCTTCTGTTCTCCTGTCCTTGTCACAATGCTCCCCCCACGAGGCGTGTCTGCAAGCCCCTCCAACCCATGGACTTGGGGTGGGCAAGTGTTCCTGAGGGAACAGGGATGGGACAGCTGGGCTGGACTGGCCCAAGGGATGTTCCATTCCATGTCACAGCACGATCAGCAATCAACTGGGAGAAGCAGGGGGATGGGGGATTTGCGGGGGGGGGGAGGGGGGGGAGTGTCACCATCTACCAAGACAGGCCGGGGATTGTTTGATCTCAGAGGTAATAGCAGGCAAATAGCGGGGGACAAATCAGTTTATTCAACAACAGCAATGCATTTTTATTGAATGCCAAACAATTCAGTTGCGATAGAGGGGAGAGATATAGGAAATGGAGTCTAGAGAGAGAAAAAGAGGGGAAGGGGGAAATAGCTACCAACAGACGAGACCAACGTCATGGTGGGCCAGCCAATGGAAGGGTGGTCATCCGTGGGGAGTACTCAGGGTCTTCTCCAGAGGATCGCTCTTTTATAGTCCTTTTTCAAAGCGAGTGGCTTGTGGCCAAGAGGTGGGGAGATTTATGGAGCATTGTGTGGTGCTCCAAGAGACAGGTGCGGTCGTGCAGTACATGCAGGCTTCAGCTGGTACCATGACAGCAGAGTCCAGTGAGCACAACACACCTGCAAAGAGTCCCTTGGCAAGCACCCACCTCAAGCAGGCCAGAAAATCATTGTCCAGAGTCAACCTGGGCGGGGGTCCTTGAGGTCTTCTTGAGAGGGTCACGAGGCAAAAATGAGGGAAACTTCACACCGACCCTTAGAGTGGTAGATGAGAGGCAGCCCTCAGGAAACGCTGGCCACCCAGAGCTGTTACTCCTAGCAGATTTTGGCTGGGAGCAAGCCTTGTATGTAGTGCTTTTTCAGGGGGAATATCAGTTTCAGCCGTGGGAACCTGCAAAAGCGGATGGTACTTTTCCATAGGAAGGAAAGCACAGAGCCTCAGTGCTCCAGGAGCTGATGAGAGGCAGTCCTCAACATTCCAGGATCAGCCAGTCTTGCCAGGTGGCCCCCGGGAGGCCCAGCCAGCCAGACCTGTTCCATGTTGCCTTGGTTCCATGGGGCCTCACAGTGTCACAATGTACTCCTTGATTCCAGGACTCCCTGTAGTGTCCCGATATTCTCCTTGTCACAATATTCTCCCTGCTTCAGTAGTGATAACAATGGCCCCTTGCTTCCCTAAGGTCCTGCAGAGTCACCATGGCCCCTGGGCTCCATGTGGCCCTGCTGCGTAACAAAGGCTCCTTGGTTCTCTGGGCCACACAGCTTCATCACTGACCCTTGGTTCCACTGGGGTCCCGAGTCTCACAAAGGTGGCCCTGATTGCATGAGGCACCAGAGTGTCAAAATGGTCTCTTTGGTTCCATGAGGTTCCGCAGTGTCCCCATGGTCGCTGTCAGAGGCTGGATGACATCAATGTCCCCAGACCCCTCGGGATGCTCGGAATGGCCGAGTGGGGCCGGGGCTGGGACAGACCTTGGAATGAGGTGGGACAGAGCCCCGCCCCCAGCCATGGCCTGGCAGATCTGCCAATCACACAGCAGGGGTAGCGCCCACCCAGCTCTGATTGGCTGAGCCGTCAATCAATCCCACACAGCAGGAGCAGCGCCCACCCAGCTCTGATTGGTTGAGCCGTTAATCAGTCACACAGCAGGAGCAGCGCCCAGCCTGCTCTGATTGGTTGAGCTGTCAATCAATCACACAGCATGGGCAGCGCCCAGCCAGCTCTGATTGGCTGAGCCGTCAATCAATCCCACACAGCAGGAGCAGCGCCCACCCAGCTCTGATTGGCTGAGCCGTCAATCAATCACACAGCAGGGGCAGCGCCCACCCAGCTCTGATTGGCCGAGCTGTCAATCAATCCCACACAAAGGCAATGAAACACAGCAGTGAGTGGGAAGAAAGCAGATGTCCCCGAAAAGAGGAGAGCTTACAAAACGCTAGGGAATTTAAAAAATCAGGCATGACGTCAAGCCCTGGTCTGAATCCTGAAATCTCCTGCGTCTGTGTCTCACCCACACTGGAAGCCTAGCAGCTGGTAGCTCTCTGCATATCTATCTGGAGATCTTCTGTCTTTCTGTCTCTTTTTTTCTCTTTTAACCTTCTTATCCTCTTTTACTGGAATGTTTTTGGGTAGTTTAACATTTTTATGCCTAAAGGTTTCCATCTTAAATGGGCTGAGTTAATGATGTTCCTGCTACGCTAAGTGTTGCACGTTGAATTGGATGTTGTATGAAATCATTTGCCAAAGGAGCTCGGTTTTCTGTATTTTTCCAGTACACTTTTGTGTCGTTTTGACCTCTTGAGAATATCTGGCTGGGGTTTCTACTCTGCACCAAACTCGAGGAAAGGAACCTTTGCTCACCCTCAGCATTTCAGTGTTCTGGGGTGTTACAGGCGCGCAGGCTCAGCACGGCCTCTTGTTTCCATCAGGCCCTGCTGTGTCACACTGGCCCTTGGTTCCATGAGCATCTGGAGTGTCACACAGCCTGATGACATTTGTCCTTGCTGCCTCTCCCATCCCAGTGCTCCAGGAACAGCCCCGAGCCACCTGTGAGGGACAGGCCCTGCTGGCCCAGGCCTGGGCTCAGGCCTTGGCCTTTCTGCTTCCTCCAACCAGCCCAGGCCTTGCTCAGCATTGCAGTTCCCTGCTCACAGCCTCGGGCTCCTGCAATCCTGGCCTCAAGGATCTGCTCTCACCACTCCCTGGGGAGCCTTTGGCAGTCCCTGCCCTCAGTGGGGCCACTGATGCTCCAAGGGACTTGGAGTTTTGCTTCTGACTCCTTGAGCAGCTTCTTCAACCTTCTCTCAGTGCCTGGGGCTCCTGGACTCAGCCCCAAATCCACCGTTGGGGATCATTAAAATACAGAAAACCCTCAGGAGCTCTTTGTCTTCTTTCCAATGTCTTCCAGTCTCCAGGCCTTGTGCAGCTGCTTGGAGTCACTTTGGAGTTCTCTTAAGGAGGAAGATTTCAAGGTACAGCTCACGATTTTCAGTGTTATAAAAGGGAGTAATTTTTCTTTTTCAGTTCAAAGAAGAAGCAACTTAGGCATTCCCCAGGTGATCTTGATGCTGAACGTCTCCTTAGGAGGCGTGGGCCCACAGAAGAATGAGCCCCTTGCAGGCTGACCCTGTTTGGACAAGCTGCTCCCCAAGCCCAGCCTCAGCGTGTCTGACATGGCCCAGCTGGGACTGACATGCCTGGCCCTGCACCGGAAGCCCTTCCCCCTGAACTCTGCAGCTGGCTGTCCCTGCCCACTGCACCATGTCGCACGTGCTCTCCTCAGGGCTCTGCCTGCATCCAGGCCCGGGACAAGTATTCCTGTTTGTGAGGAAAGAAGGGAAAAGCCTGAGCAGGTTTTCCTAAACGACAAATCCCCACTGTAGAAGCACATGCTGAGTACAGGCTGCCTGGAATGATGACACCTTTCTACTAGGGACAGTGGGACCAGAAATGATGTCTGGATGCAGAATTCTCGGAGTCTTGCAGCTGAATTCTCTGTCCTTGTCCTTTCCCTGCATCTCTGTTGCAGATGGAAGCTGCTGGTGCCTTTCTCAGCTGTGACCTGTCTTTTGAATGCAGACAGATGTTCCCAGGTGTGTTAAGCAGGTGCTGCTCAATGTTTATGCAAAGCTTTGGTGTGCTCATGGAACCAAGGGGACCCTTGTGACACAGCGGGGGCTGATGGAACCAAGGAGACAATTGTGACAGTTGAGAGCCTCACAGAAACAAGGCTCCATTGTGACGCTGAAGGCAATTACGGAATCCACATCACTGTGACACAGCCGGGCCACGTGGAACCAATGGTCCCTTATGACAATGCAGATCCAAGGAGACCATGGTGACACTATGGGACCGCATGGATCCAAGGGGCCACTGTGACACTGAAGAACTTCATGGAAGCCAGGGTGCAGTGTGACACAGCGGTGCCTGATTGGAAGAAAAGGAACCACTGCTGACAGCCCAGAAACTCCTGGAACCAAGGGGCTGTGGTGACACAGCAGGGCCACATGGAACCAAGGAGACCTGTGACATTTAGGAACCTCATGGAACCAAGAGTCCACTATGACACTGCAGAAACAAGGAGACCATTGGGACGTTGTGGAAGCTCACAGAACCAAGCAGCCCTTGTGACACTCCAGGGCCTCGTTGAAGCAGGGAGACCACTGTGACAGTCCAGAACCTCATGGAACTAAGGCTCTCTTGTGACACAGCAGGCTCCCATGCAACCAATTGTCCATTGTGACAATGCAGATCCCAGGAGACCATGGTTACACTACGGAAGCTCATGGAACCAAGGGTCCATTGTGACAAAGCAAGGCCTTGTGGAACCAAGGAGAGCATTGTGACGTAATGGAACCTCGTGGAACCAAGGGTCCGTTGTTAGAGTCCAGAACCAAGGACAGCATTGTGACAGTCCAGAACCTCATGGGACCAAGATTCCCTTGTTACACAGTGGCACTTGACGGAACCAAGGAGCCACTGTAGCACAGCAAAGCTGCATGAAACCTATGGTCCATAGTGCTACTGCGGATCCAGGGAAACCATGGCGATACCACGGAACCTCACGGAGCCAAGGGTCCAGTGTGACCCGGCAGAACCTCTTGGAATCAAGGCAACCATGTCACACTATGGAACCTCATGGAGCCAAGGGTCCAGTGTGCCATTGCGGGGCCTCACTGGAGCAAAGGACATGGTTGATGGGACAGAAGCTCATGGAAACGATGGGCTATTGGGACATTGCAGAGCCTCATGGAGCCAAGGAGACCACTGTGACACCGAGGAACCTTATGGAAGCAAGCAGCCACTGTAGAACCAAGGAGAGCACTGTTGACAGTACAAAACCTCCTGGAACTGAGAGGCCATTGTTCTGCAGCGAGGCCTCGTGGAACCAAGGGGCCATGGTGACACTGTGGGGGCCTCCTGAAGCAAATAGTCGTTGTGACACGGCGGGGCTGCTTGTAACCAACTGTCCATCGTGATACTGCAGATCCAAGAGACCGTGCTGACACTATGGCAGTTCATGGAACCGAGAGGCTGTTGTGACACACCAAGGCCTCGTGGCACCAAGGAGAGCATTGTGGCAGTGCAGAACCAAGGAGGCCATTTTGACAGTACAGACCCAAATGGAACCAAGGGTCCACTGTTATCCAGCAGGGCCTCGTGGAACCAAGGGGCCCTCGTGAAAGTGTGCAAGGGGCATAATGGAGTCAGGGACACCACTGATACTGAAATCTGCTGGATAGCAACTTTTGAACACAGTTTTGAGGATCTGAGAGCAGGTATTCTTTATTACACCATGGTGGCCACTTGGGCAATCCTTCATCTACTCGAGTGCACTGGTCACCAGGCAATCGGAGCTTTTATCACTCACACTGATGATGTATTCATTAGTTAACCCCACCTGGAATTTATTTGCCATAATTGCACCCCTTCTCACAAGTCCTTCTATGGTTCTTTGGAGTCTGCCTTCAACATGCGCTGTCCTTTTTAGGTGACTGCTCTTTGATCCCCGCTTTTGAGGAAGGGCAATATTATTGTTGTGTATAACTTCTGCTTTTGTCAGCCTTGCAGAGCTGAGCTGACATTCTCCTTGCATTTTGTGCACGGTCTGTTTGCCTCAGCTACATCCTTTGTGCGTTTCTCCAAGGCTGTGCTCTTCTGTTCTCTGCCCGCGATAAGTGTAAAAGTTCTTCTGTTCTCCTGTCCTTGTCACAATGCTCCCCCCACGAGGCGTGTCTGCAAGCCCCTCCAACCCATGGACTTGGGGTGGGCAAGTGTTCCTGAGGGAACAGGGATGGGACAGCTGGGCTGGACTGGCCCAAGGGATGTTCCATTCCATGTCACAGCACGATCAGCAATCAACTGGGAGAAGCAGGGGGATGGGGGATTTGCGGGGGGGGGGGAGGGGGGGGGGAGTGTCACCATCTACCAAGACAGGCCGGGGATTGTTTGATCTCAGAGGTAATAGCAGGCAAATAGCGGGGGACAAATCAGTTTATTCAACAACAGCAATGCATTTTTATTGAATGCCAAACAATTCAGTTGCGATAGAGGGGAGAGATATAGGAAATGGAGTCTAGAGAGAGAAAAAGAGGGGAAGGGGGAAATAGCTACCAACAGACGAGACCAACGTCATGGTGGGCCAGCCAATGGAAGGGTGGTCATCCGTGGGGAGTACTCAGGGTCTTCTCCAGAGGACCGCTCTTTTATAGTCCTTTTTCAAAGCGAGTGGCTTGTGGCCAAGAGGTGGGGAGATTTATGGAGCATTGTGTGGTGCTCCAAGAGACAGGTGCGGTCGTGCAGTACATGCAGGCTTCAGCTGGTACCATGACAGCAGAGTCCAGTGAGCACAACACACCTGCAAAGAGTCCCTTGGCAAGCACCCACCTCAAGCAGGCCAGAAAATCATTGTCCAGAGTCAACCTGGGCGGGGGTCCTTGAGGTCTTCTTGAGAGGGTCACGAGGCAAAAATGAGGGAAACTTCACACCGACCCTTAGAGTGGTAGATGAGAGGCAGCCCTCAGGAAACGGTGGCCACCCAGAGCTGTTACTCCTAGCAGATTTTGGCTGGGAGCAAGCCTTGTATGTAGTGCTTTTTCAGGGGGAATATCAGTTTCAGCCGTGGGAACCTGCAAAAGCGGATGGTACTTTTCCATAGGAAGGAAAGCACAGAGCCTCAGTGCTCCAGGAGCTGATGAGAGGCAGTCCTCAACATTCCAGGATCAGCCAGTCTTGCCAGGTGGCCCCCGGGAGGCCCAGCCAGCCAGACCTGTTCCATGTTGCCTTGGTTCCATGGGGCCTCACAGTGTCACAATGTACTCCTTGATTCCAGGACTCCCTGTAGTGTCCCGATATTCTCCTTGTCACAATATTCTCCCTGCTTCAGTAGTGATAACAATGGCCCCTTGCTTCCCTAAGGTCCTGCAGAGTCACCATGGCCCCTGGGCTCCATGTGGCCCTGCTGCGTAACAAAGGCTCCTTGGTTCTCTGGGCCGCACAGCTTCATCACTGACCCTTGGTTCCACTGGGGTCCCGAGTCTCACAAAGGTGGCCCTGATTGCATGAGGCACCAGAGTGTCAAAATGGTCTCTTTGGTTCCATGAGGTTCCGCAGTGTCCCCATGGTCGCTGTCAGAGGCTGGATGACATCAATGTCCCCAGACCCCTCGGGATGCTCGGAATGGCCGAGTGGGGCCGGGGCTGGGACAGACCTTGGAATGAGGTGGGACAGAGCCCCGCCCCCAGCCATGGCCTGGCAGATCTGCCAATCACACAGCAGGGGTAGCGCCCACCCAGCTCTGATTGGCTGAGCCGTCAATCAATCCCACACAGCAGGAGCAGCGCCCACCCAGCTCTGATTGGTTGAGCCGTTAATCAGTCACACAGCAGGGGCAGCGCCCAGCCTGCTCTGATTGGTTGAGCTGTCAATCAATCACACAGCATGGGCAGCGCCCAGCCAGCTCTGATTGGCTGAGCCGTCAATCAATCCCACACAGCAGGAGCAGCGCCCACCCAGCTCTGATTGGCTGAGCCGTCAATCAATCACACAGCAGGAGCAGCGCCCACCCAGCTCTGATTGGCTGAGCCGTCAATCAATCACACAGCAGGGGCAGCGCCCACCCAGCTCTGATTGGCCGAGCTGTCAATCAATCCCACACAAAGGCAATGAAACACAGCAGTGAGTGGGAAGAAAGCAGATGTCCCCGAAAAGAGGAGAGCTTACAAAACGCTAGGGAATTTAAAAAATCGGGCATGACGTCAAGCCCTGGTCTGAATCCTGAAATCTCCTGGGTCTGTGTCTCACCCACACTGGAAGCCTAGCAGCTGGTAGCTCTCTGCATATCTATCTGGAGATCTTCTGTCTTTCTGTCTCTTTTTTTCTCTTTTAAACTTCTTATCCTCTTTTACTGGAATGTTTTTGGGTAGTTTAACATTTTTATGCCTAAAGGTTTCCATCGTAAATGGGCTGAGTTAATGATGTTCCTGCTACGCTAAGTGTTGCACGTTGAATTGGATGTTGTATGAAATCATTTGCCAAAGGAGCTCGGTTTTCTGTATTTTTCCAGTACACTTTTGTGTCGTTTTGACCTCTTGAGAATATCTGGCTGGGGTTTCTACTCTGCACCAAACTCGAGGAAAGGAACCTTTGCTCACCCTCAGCATTTCAGTGTTCTGGGGTGTTACAGGCGCGCAGGCTCAGCACGGCCTCTTGTTTCCATCAGGCCCTGCTGTGTCACACTGGCCCTTGGTTCCATGAGCATCTGGAGTGTCACACAGCCTGATGACATTTGTCCTTGCTGCCTCTCCCATCCCAGTGCTCCAGGAACAGCCCCGAGCCACCTGTGAGGGACAGGCCCTGCTGGCCCAGGCCTGGGCTCAGGCCTTGGCCTTTCTGCTTCCTCCAACCAGCCCAGGCCTTGCTCAGCATTGCAGTTCCCTGCTCACAGCCTCGGGCTCCTGCAATCCTGGCCTCAAGGATCTGCTCTCACCACTCCCTGGGGAGCCTTTGGCAGTCCCTGCCCTCAGTGGGGCCACTGATGCTCCAAGGGACTTGGAGTTTTGCTTCTGACTCCTTGAGCAGCTTCTTCAACCTTCTCTCAGTGCCTGGGGCTCCTGGACTCAGCCCCAAATCCACCGTTGGGGATCATTAAAATACAGAAAACCCTCAGGAGCTCTTTGTCTTCTTTCCAATGTCTTCCAGTCTCCAGGCCTTGTGCAGCTGCTTGGAGTCACTTTGGAGTTCTCTTAAGGAGGAAGATTTCAAGGTACAGCTCACGATTTTCAGTGTTATAAAAGGGAGTAATTTTTCTTTTTCAGTTCAAAGAAGAAGCAACTTAGGCATTCCCCAGGTGATCTTGATGCTGAACGTCTCCTTAGGAGGCGTGGGCCCACAGAAGAATGAGCCCCTTGCAGGCTGACCCTGTTTGGACAAGTTGCTCCCCAAGCCCAGCCTCAGCGTGTCTGACATGGCCCAGCTGGGACTGACATCCCTGGCCCTGCACCGGAAGCCCTTCCCCCTGAACTCTGCAGCTGGCTGTCCCTGCCCACTGCACCATGTCGCACGTGCTCTCCTCAGGGCTCTGCCTGCATCCAGGCCCGGGACAAGTATTCCTGTTTGTGAGGAAAGAAGGGAAAAGCCTGAGCAGGTCTCCTAAACGACAAATCCCCACTGTAGAAGCACATGCTGAGTACAGGCTGCCTGGAATGATGACACCTTTCTACTAGGGACAGTGGGACCAGAAATGATGTCTGGATGCAGAATTCTCAGAGTCTTGCAGCTGAATTCTCTGTCCTTGTCCTTTCCCTGCATCTCTGTTGCAGATAGAAGCTGCTGGTGCCTTTCTCAGCTGTGACCTGTCTTTTGAATGCAGACAGATGTTCCCAGGTGTGTTAAGCAGGTGCTGCTCAATGTTTATGCAAAGCTTTGGTGTGCTCATGGAACCAAGGGGACCCTTGTGACACAGCGGGGGCTGATGGAACCAAGGAGACAATTGTGACAGTTGAGAGCCTCACAGAAACAAGGCTCCATTGTGACGCTGAAGGCAATTACGGAATCCACATCACTGTGACACAGCCGGGCCACGTGGAACCAATGGTCCCTTATGACAATGCAGATCCAAGGAGACCATGGTGACACTATGGGACCGCATGGATCCAAGGGGCCACTGTGACACTGAAGAACTTCATGGAAGCCAGGGTGCAGTGTGACACAGCGGTGCCTGATTGGAAGAAAAGGAACCACTGCTGACAGCCCAGAAGCTCCTGGAACCAAGGGGCTGTGGTGACACAGCAGGGCCACATGGAACCAAGGAGACCTGTGACATTTAGGAACCTCATGGAACCAAGAGTCCACTATGACACTGCAGAAACAAGGAGACCATTGGGACGTTGTGGAAGCTCACAGAACCAAGCAGCCCTTGTGACACTCCAGGGCCTCGTTGAAGCAGGGAGACCACTGTGACAGTCCAGAACGTCATGGAACTAAGGCTCTCTTGTGACACAGCAGGCTCCCATGCAACCAATTGTCCATTGTGACAATGCAGATCCCAGGAGACCATGGTTACACTACGGAAGCTCATGGAACCAAGGGTCCATTGTGACAAAGCAAGGCCTTGTGGAACCAAGGAGAGCATTGTGACGTAATGGAACCTCGTGGAACCAAGGGTCCGTTGTTAGAGTCCAGAACCAAGGACAGCATTGTGACAGTCCAGAACCTCATGGGACCAAGATTCCCTTGTTACACAGTGGCACTTGACGGAACCAAGGAGCCACTGTAGCACAGCAAAGCTGCATGAAACCTATGGTCCATAGTGCTACTGCGGATCCAGGGAAACCATGGCGATACCACGGAACCTCACGGAGCCAAGGGTCCAGTGTGACCCGGCAGAACCTCTTGGAATCAAGGCAACCATGTCACACTATGGAACCTCATGGAGCCAAGGGTCCGGTGTGCCATTGCGGGGCCTCACTGGAGCAAAGGACATGGTTGATGGGACAGAAGCTCATGGAAACGATGGGCTATTGGGACATTGCAGAGCCTCATGGAGCCAAGGAGACCACTGTGACACCGAGGAACCTTATGGAAGCAAGCAGCCACTGTAGAACCAAGGAGAGCACTGTTGACAGTACAAAACCTCCTGGAACTGAGAGGCCATTGTTCTGCAGCGAGGCCTCGTGGAACCAAGGGACCATGGTGACACTGTGGGGGCCTCCTGAAGCAAATAGTCGTTGTGACACGGCGGGGCTGCTTGTAACCAACTGTCCATCGTGATACTGCAGATCCAAGAGACCGTGCTGACACTATGGCAGTTCATGGAACCGAGAGGCTGTTGTGACACACCAAGGCCTCGTGGCACCAAGGAGAGCATTGTGGCAGTGCAGAACCAAGGAGGCCATTTTGACAGTACAGACCCAAATGGAACCAAGGGTCCACTGTTATCCAGCAGGGCCTCGTGGAACCAAGGGGCCCTCGTGAAAGTGTGCAAGGGGCATAATGGAGTCAGGGACACCACTGATACTGAAATCTGCTGGATAGCAACTTTTGAACACAGTTTTGAGGATCTGAGAGCAGGTATTCTTTATTACACCATGGTGGCCACTTGGGCAATCCTTCATCTACTCGAGTGCACTGGCCACCAGGCAATCGGAGCTTTTATCACTCACACTGATGATGTATTCATTAGTTAACCCCACCTGGAATTTATTTGCCATAATTGCACCCCTTCTCACAAGTCCTTCTATGGTTCTTTGGAGTCTGCCTTCAACATGCGCTGTCCTTTTTAGGTGACTGCTCTTTGAACCCCGCTTTTGAGGAAGGGCAATATTATTGTTGTGTATAACTTCTGCTTTTGTCAGCCTTGCAGAGCTGAGCTGACATTCTCCTTGCATTTTGTGCACGGTCTGTTTGCCTCAGCTACATCCTTTGTGCGTTTCTCCAAGGCTGTGCTCTTCTGTTCTCTGCCCACGATAAGTGTAAATGTTCTTCTGTTCTCCTGTCCTTGTCACAATGCTCCCCCCACGAGGCGTGTCTGCAAGCCCCTCCAACCCATGGACTTGGGGTGGGCAAGTGTTCCTGAGGGAACAGGGATGGGACAGCTGGGCTGGACTGGCCCAAGGGATGTTCCATTCCATGTCACACCACGATCAGCAATCAACTGGGAGAAGCAGGGGGATGGGGGATTTGCGGGGGGGGGGGAGGGGGGGGGGAGTGTCACCATCTACCAAGACAGGCCGGGGATTGTTTGATCTCAGAGGTAATAGCAGGCAAATAGCGGGGGACAAATCAGTTTATTCAACAACAGCAATGCATTTTTATTGAATGCCAAACAATTCAGTTGCGATAGAGGGGAGAGATATAGGAAATGGAGTCTAGAGAGAGAAAAAGAGGGGAAGGGGGAAATAGCTACCAACAGACGAGACCAACGTCATGGTGGGCCAGCCAATGGAAGGGTGGTCATCCGTGGGGAGTACTCAGGGTCTTCTCCAGAGGATCGCTCTTTCATAGTCCTTTTCCAAAGCGAGTGGCTTGTGGCCAAGAGGTGGGGAGATTTATGGAGCATTGTGTGGTGCTCCAAGAGACAGGTGCGGTCGTGCAGTACATGCAGGCTTCAGCTGGTACCATGACAGCAGAGTCCAGTGAGCACAACACACCTGCAAAGAGTCCCTTGGCAAGCACCCACCTCAAGCAGGCCAGAAAATCATTGTCCAGAGTCAACCTGGGCGGGGGTCCTTGAGGTCTTCTTGAGAGGGTCACGAGGCAAAAATGAGGGAAACTTCACACCGACCCTTAGAGTGGTAGATGAGAGGCAGCCCTCAGGAAACGCTGGCCACCCAGAGCTGTTACTCCTAGCAGATTTTGGCTGGGAGCAAGCCTTGTATGTAGTGCTTTTTCAGGGGGAATATCAGTTTCAGCCGTGGGAACCTGCAAAAGCGGATGGTACTTTTCCATAGGAAGGAAAGCACAGAGCCTCAGTGCTCCAGGAGCTGAGGAGAGGCAGTCCTCAACATTCCAGGATCAGCCAGTCTTGCCAGGTGGCCCCCGGGAGGCCCAGCCAGCCAGACCTGTTCCATGTTGCCTTGGTTCCATGGGGCCTCACAGTGTCACAATGTACTCCTTGATTCCAGGAGTCCCTGTAGTGTCCCGATATTCTCCTTGTCACAATATTCTCCCTGCTTCAGTAGTGATAACAATGGCCCCTTGCTTCCCTAAGGTCCTGCAGAGTCACCATGGCCCCTGGGCTCCATGTGGCCCTGCTGCGTAACAAAGGCTCCTTGGTTCTCTGGGCCGCACAGCTTCATCACTGACCCTTGGTTCCACTGGGGTCCCGAGTCTCACAAAGGTGGCCCTGATTGCATGAGGCACCAGAGTGTCAAAATGGTCTCTTTGGTTCCATGAGGTTCCGCAGTGTCCCCATGGTCGCTGTCAGAGGCTGGATGACATCAATGTCCCCAGACCCCCCGGGATGCTCGGAATGGCCGAGTGGGGCCGGGGCTGGGACAGACCTTGGAATGAGGTGGGACAGAGCCCCGCCCCCAGCCATGGCCTGGCAGATCTGCCAATCACACAGCAGGGGTAGCGCCCACCCAGCTCTGATTGGCTGAGCCGTCAATCAATCCCACACAGCAGGAGCAGCGCCCACCCAGCTCTGATTGGTTGAGCCGTTAATCAGTCACACAGCAGGAGCAGCGCCCAGCCAGCTCTGATTGGCTGAGCCGTCAATCAATCCCACACAGCAGGAGCAGCGCCCACCCAGCTCTGATTGGTTGAGCCGTTAATCAGTCACACAGCAGGAGCAGCGCCCAGCCTGCTCTGATTGGTTGAGCTGTCAATCAATCACACAGCATGGGCAGCGCCCAGCCAGCTCTGATTGGCTGAGCCGTCAATCAATCCCACACAGCAGGAGCAGCGCCCACCCAGCTCTGATTGGCTGAGCCGTCAATCAATCACACAGCAGGGGCAGCGCCCACCCAGCTCTGATTGGCCGAGCTGTCAATCAATCCCACACAAAGGCAATGAAACACAGCAGTGAGTGGGAAGAAAGCAGATGTCCCCGAAAAGAGGAGAGCTTACAAAACGCTAGGGAATTTAAAAAATCGGGCATGACGTCAAGCCCTGGTCTGAATCCTGAAATCTCCTGGGTCTGTGTCTCACCCACACTGGAAGCCTAGCAGCTGGTAGCTCTCTGCATATCTATCTGGAGATCTTCTGTCTTTCTGTCTCTTTTTTTCTCTTTTAAACTTCTTATCCTCTTTTACTGGAATGTTTTTGGGTAGTTTAACATTTTTATGCCTAAAGGTTTCCATCTTAAATGGGCTGAGTTAATGATGTTCCTGCTACGCTAAGTGTTGCACGTTGAATTGGATGTTGTATGAAATCATTTGCCAAAGGAGCTCGGTTTTCTGTATTTTTCCAGTACACTTTTGTGTCGTTTTGACCTCTTGAGAATATCTGGCTGGGGTTTCTACTCTGCACCAAACTCGAGGAAAGGAACCTTTGCTCACCCTCAGCATTTCAGCGTTCTGCGGTGTTACAGGCGCGCAGGCTCAGCACGGCCTCTTGTTTCCATCAGGCCCTGCTGTGTCACACTGGCCCTTGGTTCCATGAGCATCTGGAGTGTCACACAGCCTGATGACATTTGTCCTTGCTGCCTCTCCCATCCCAGTGCTCCAGGAACAGCCCCGAGCCACCTGTGAGGGACAGGCCCTGCTGGCCCAGGCCTGGGCTCAGGCCTTGGCCTTTCTGCTTCCTCCAACCAGCCCAGGCCTTGCTCAGCATTGCAGTTCCCTGCTCACAGCCTCGGGCTCCTGCAATCCTGGCCTCAAGGATCTGCTCTCACCACTCCCTGGGGAGCCTTTGGCAGTCCCTGCCCTCAGTGGGGCCACTGATGCTCCAAGGGACTTGGAGTTTTGCTTCTGACTCCTTGAGCAGCTTCTTCAACCTTCTCTCAGTGCCTGGGGCTCCTGGACTCAGCCCCAAATCCACCGTTGGGGATCATTAAAATACAGAAAACCCTCAGGAGCTCTTTGTCTTCTTTCCAATGTCTTCCAGTCTCCAGGCCTTGTGCAGCTGCTTGGAGTCACTTTGGAGTTCTCTTAAGGAGGAAGATTTCAAGGTACAGCTCACGATTTTCAGTGTTATAAAAGGGAGTAATTTTTCTTTTTCAGTTCAAAGAAGAAGCAACTTAGGCATTCCCCAGGTGATCTTGATGCTGAACGTCTCCTTAGGAGGCGTGGGCCCACAGAAGAATGAGCCCCTTGCAGGCTGACCCTGTTTGGACAAGCTGCTCCCCAAGCCCAGCCTCAGCGTGTCTGACATGGCCCAGCTGGGACTGACATCCCTGGCCCTGCACCGGAAGCCCTTCCCCCTGAACTCTGCAGCTGGCTGTCCCTGCCCACTGCACCATGTCGCACGTGCTCTCCTCAGGGCTCTGCCTGCATCCAGGCCCGGGACAAGTATTCCTGTTTGTGAGGAAAGAAGGGAAAAGCCTGAGCAGGTCTCCTAAACGACAAATCCCCACTGTAGAAGCACATGCTGAGTACAGGCTGCCTGGAATGATGACACCTTTCTACTAGGGACAGTGGGACCAGAAATGATGTCTGGATGCAGAATTCTCGGAGTCTTGCAGCTGAATTCTCTGTCCTTGTCCTTTCCCTGCATCTCTGTTGCAGATGGAAGCTGCTGGTGCCTTTCTCAGCTGTGACCTGTCTTTTGAATGCAGACAGATGTTCCCAGGTGTGTTAAGCAGGTGCTGCTCAATGTTTATGCAAAGCTTTGGTGTGCTCATGGAACCAAGGGGACCCTTGTGACACAGCGGGGGCTGATGGAACCAAGGAGACAATTGTGACAGTTGAGAGCCTCACAGAAACAAGGCTCCATTGTGACGCTGAAGGCAATTACGGAATCCACATCACTGTGACACAGCCGGGCCACGTGGAACCAATGGTCCCTTATGACAATGCAGATCCAAGGAGACCATGGTGACACTATGGGACCGCATGGATCCAAGGGGCCACTGTGACACTGAAGAACTTCATGGAAGCCAGGGTGCAGTGTGACACAGCAGTGCCTGATTGGAAGAAAAGGAACCACTGCTGACAGCCCAGAAACTCCTGGAACCAAGGGGCTGTGGTGACACAGCAGGGCCACATGGAACCAAGGAGACCTGTGACATTTAGGAACCTCATGGAACCAAGAGTCCACTATGACACTGCAGAAACAAGGAGACCATTGGGACGTTGTGGAAGCTCACAGAACCAAGCAGCCCTTGTGACACTCCAGGGCCTCGTTGAAGCAGGGAGACCACTGTGACAGTCCAGAACGTCATGGAACTAAGGCTCTCTTGTGACACAGCAGGCTCCCATGCAACCAATTGTCCATTGTGACAATGCAGATCCCAGGAGACCATGGTTACACTACGGAAGCTCATGGAACCAAGGGTCCATTGTGACAAAGCAAGGCCTTGTGGAACCAAGGAGAGCATTGTGACGTAATGGAACCTCGTGGAACCAAGGGTCCGTTGTTAGAGTCCAGAACCAAGGACAGCATTGTGACAGTCCAGAACCTCATGGGACCAAGATTCCCTTGTTACACAGTGGCACTTGACGGAACCAAGGAGCCACTGTAGCACAGCAAAGCTGCATGAAACCTATGGTCCATAGTGCTACTGCGGATCCAGGGAAACCATGGCGATACCACGGAACCTCACGGAGCCAAGGGTCCAGTGTGACCCGGCAGAACCTCTTGGAATCAAGGCAACCATGTCACACTATGGAACCTCATGGAGCCAAGGGTCCAGTGTGCCATTGCGGGGCCTCACTGGAGCAAAGGACATGGTTGATGGGACAGAAGCTCATGGAAACCATGGGCTATTGGGACATTGCAGAGCCTCATGGAGCCAAGGAGACCACTGTGACACCGAGGAACCTTATGGAAGCAAGCAGCCACTGTAGAACCAAGGAGAGCACTGTTGACAGTACAAAACCTCCTGGAACTGAGAGGCCATTGTTCTGCAGCGAGGCCTCGTGGAACCAAGGGGCCATGGTGACACTGTGGGGGCCTCCTGAAGCAAATAGTCGTTGTGACACGGCGGGGCTGCTTGTAACCAACTGTCCATCGTGATACTGCAGATCCAAGAGACCGTGCTGACACTATGGCAGTTCATGGAACCGAGAGGCTGTTGTGACACACCAAGGCCTCGTGGCACCAAGGAGAGCATTGTGGCAGTGCAGAACCAAGGAGGCCATTTTGACAGTACAGACCCAAATGGAACCAAGGGTCCACTGTTATCCAGCAGGGCCTCGTGGAACCAAGGGGCCCTCGTGAAAGTGTGCAAGGGGCATAATGGAGTCAGGGACACCACTGATACTGAAATCTGCTGGATAGCAACTTTTGAACACAGTTTTGAGGATCTGAGAGCAGGTATTCTTTATTACACCATGGTGGCCACTTGGGCAATCCTTCATCTACTCGAGTGCACTGGCCACCAGGCAATCGGAGCTTTTATCACTCACACTGATGATGTATTCATTAGTTAACCCCACCTGGAATTTATTTGCCATAATTGCACCCCTTCTCACAAGTCCTTCTATGGTTCTTTGGAGTCTGCCTTCAACATGCGCTGTCCTTTTTAGGTGACTGCTCTTTGATCCCCGCTTTTGAGGAAGGGCAATATTATTGTTGTGTATAACTTCTGCTTTTGTCAGCCTTGCAGAGCTGAGCTGACATTCTCCTTGCATTTTGTGCACGCTCTGTTTGCCTCAGCTACATCCTTTGTGCGTTTCTCCAAGGCTGTGCTCTTCTGTTCTCTGCCCGCGATAAGTGTAAATGTTCTTCTGTTCTCCTGTCCTTGTCACAATGCTCCCCCCACGAGGCGTGTCTGCAAGCCCCTCCAACCCATGGACTTGGGGTGGGCAAGTGTTCCTGAGGGAACAGGGATGGGACAGCTGGGCTGGACTGGCCCAAGGGATGTTCCATTCCATGTCACAGCACGATCAGCAATCAACTGGGAGAAGCAGGGGGATGGGGGATTTGCGGGGGGGGGGAGGGGGGGGAGTGTCACCATCTACCAAGACAGGCCGGGGATTGTTTGATCTCAGAGGTAATAGCAGGCAAATAGCGGGGGACAAATCAGTTTATTCAACAACAGCAATGCATTTTTATTGAATGCCAAACAATTCAGTTGCGATAGAGGGGAGAGATACAGGAAATGGAGTCTAGAGAGAGAAAAAGAGGGGAAGGGGGAAATAGCTACCAACAGACGAGACCAACGTCATGGTGGGCCAGCCAATGGAAGGGTGGTCATCCGTGGGGAGTACTCAGGGTCTTCTCCAGAGGATCGCTCTTTTATAGTCCTTTTTCAAAGCGAGTGGCTTGTGGCCAAGAGGTGGGGAGATTTATGGAGCATTGTGTGGTGCTCCAAGAGACAGGTGCGGTCGTGCAGTACATGCAGGCTTCAGCTGGTACCATGACAGCAGAGTCCAGTGAGCACAACACACCTGCAAAGAGTCCCTTGGCAAGCACCCACCTCAAGCAGGCCAGAAAATCATTGTCCAGAGTCAACCTGGGCGGGGGTCCTTGAGGTCTTCTTGAGAGGGTCACGAGGCAAAAATGAGGGAAACTTCACACCGACCCTTAGAGTGGTAGATGAGAGGCAGCCCTCAGGAAACGGTGGCCACCCAGAGCTGTTACTCCTAGCAGATTTTGGCTGGGAGCAAGCCTTGTATGTAGTGCTTTTTCAGGGGGAATATCAGTTTCAGCCGTGGGAACCTGCAAAAGCGGATGGTACTTTTCCATAGGAAGGAAAGCACAGAGCCTCAGTGCTCCAGGAGCTGAGGAGAGGCAGTCCTCAACATTCCAGGATCAGCCAGTCTTGCCAGGTGGCCCCCGGGAGGCCCAGCCAGCCAGACCTGTTCCATGTTGCCTTGGTTCCATGGGGCCTCACAGTGTCACAATGTACTCCTTGATTCCAGGAGTCTCTGTAGTGTCCCGATATTCTCCTTGTCACAATATTCTCCCTGCTTCAGTAGTGATAACAATGGCCCCTTGCTTCCCTAAG
Organism: Sturnus vulgaris; assembly: GCF_052056855.1. Taxonomy (NCBI): domain Eukaryota; kingdom Metazoa; phylum Chordata; class Aves; order Passeriformes; family Sturnidae; genus Sturnus; species Sturnus vulgaris. The sequence goes on from NW_028276070.1 coordinate 1,162,547, forward strand.
GTCCTGCAGAGTCACCATGGCCCCTGGGCTCCATGTGGCCCTGCTGCGTAACAAAGGCTCCTTGGTTCTCTGGGCCGCACAGCTTCATCACTGACCCTTGGTTCCACTGGGGTCCCGAGTCTCACAAAGGTGGCCCTGATTGCATGAGGCACCAGAGTGTCAAAATGGTCTCTTTGGTTCCATGAGGTTCCGCAGTGTCCCCATGGTCGCTGTCAGAGGCTGGATGACATCAATGTCCCCAGACCCCCCGGGATGCTCGGAATGGCCGAGTGGGGCCGGGGCTGGGACAGACCTTGGAATGAGGTGGGACAGAGCCCCGCCCCCAGCCATGGCCTGGCAGATCTGCCAATCACACAGCAGGGGTAGCGCCCACCCAGCTCTGATTGGCTGAGCCGTCAATCAATCCCACACAGCAGGAGCAGCGCCCACCCAGCTCTGATTGGTTGAGCCGTTAATCAGTCACACAGCAGGAGCAGCGCCCAGCCTGCTCTGATTGGTTGAGCTGTCAATCAATCACGCAGCATGGGCAGCGCCCACCCAGCTCTGATTGGCTGAGCCGTCAATCAATCACACAGCAGGGGCAGCGCCCACCCAGCTCTGATTGGCCGAGCTGTCAATCAATCCCACACAAAGGCAATGAAACACAGCAGTGAGTGGGAAGAAAGCAGATGTCCCCGAAAAGAGGAGAGCTTACAAAACGCTAGGGAATTTAAAAAATCGGGCATGACGTCAAGCCCTGGTCTGAATCCTGAAATCTCCTGGGTCTGTGTCTCACCCACACTGGAAGCCTAGCAGCTGGTAGCTCTCTGCATATCTATCTGGAGATCTTCTGTCTTTCTGTCTCTTTTTTTCTCTTTTAAACTTCTTATCCTCTTTTACTGGAATGTTTTTGGGTAGTTTAACATTTTTATGCCTAAAGGTTTCCATCTTAAATGGGCTGAGTTAATGATGTTCCTGCTACGCTAAGTGTTGCACGTTGAATTGGATGTTGTATGAAATCATTTGCCAAAGGAGCTCGGTTTTCTGTATTTTTCCAGTACACTTTTGTGTCGTTTTGACCTCTTGAGAATATCTGGCTGGGGTTTCTACTCTGCACCAAACTCGAGGAAAGGAACCTTTGCTCACCCTCAGCATTTCAGTGTTCTGCGGTGTTACAGGCGCGCAGGCTCAGCACGGCCTCTTGTTTCCATCAGGCCCTGCTGTGTCACACTGGCCCTTGGTTCCATGAGCATCTGGAGTGTCACACAGCCTGATGACATTTGTCCTTGCTGCCTCTCCCATCCCAGTGCTCCAGGAACAGCCCCGAGCCACCTGTGAGGGACAGGCCCTGCTGGCCCAGGCCTGGGCTCAGGCCTTGGCCTTTCTGCTTCCTCCAACCAGCCCAGGCCTTGCTCAGCATTGCAGTTCCCTGCTCACAGCCTCGGGCTCCTGCAATCCTGGCCTCAAGGATCTGCTCTCACCACTCCCTGGGGAGCCTTTGGCAGTCCCTGCCCTCAGTGGGGCCACTGATGCTCCAAGGGACTTGGAGTTTTGCTTCTGACTCCTTGAGCAGCTTCTTCAACCTTCTCTCAGTGCCTGGGGCTCCTGGACTCAGCCCCAAATCCACCGTTGGGGATCATTAAAATACAGAAAACCCTCAGGAGCTCTTTGTCTTCTTTCCAATGTCTTCCAGTCTCCAGGCCTTGTGCAGCTGCTTGGAGTCACTTTGGAGTTCTCTTAAGGAGGAAGATTTCAAGGTACAGCTCACGATTTTCAGTGTTATAAAAGGGAGTAATTTTTCTTTTTCAGTTCAAAGAAGAAGCAACTTAGGCATTCCCCAGGTGATCTTGATGCTGAACGTCTCCTTAGGAGGCGTGGGCCCACAGAAGAATGAGCCCCTTGCAGGCTGACCCTGTTTGGACAAGCTGCTCCCCAAGCCCAGCCTCAGCGTGTCTGACATGGCCCAGCTGGGACTGACATGCCTGGCCCTGCACCGGAAGCCCTTCCCCCTGAACTCTGCAGCTGGCTGTCCCTGCCCACTGCACCATGTCGCACGTGCTCTCCTCAGGGCTCTGCCTGCATCCAGGCCCGGGACAAGTATTCCTGTTTGTGAGGAAAGAAGGGAAAAGCCTGAGCAGGTCTCCTAAACGACAAATCCCCACTGTAGAAGCACATGCTGAGTACAGGCTGCCTGGAATGATGACACCTTTCTACTAGGGACAGTGGGACCAGAAATGATGTCTGGATGCAGAATTCTCGGAGTCTTGCAGCTGAATTCTCTGTCCTTGTCCTTTCCCTGCATCTCTGTTGCAGATGGAAGCTGCTGGTGCCTTTCTCAGCTGTGACCTGTCTTTTGAATGCAGACAGATGTTCCCAGGTGTGTTAAGCAGGTGCTGCTCAATGTTTATGCAAAGCTTTGGTGTGCTCATGGAACCAAGGGGACCCTTGTGACACAGCGGGGGCTGATGGAACCAAGGAGACAATTGTGACAGTTGAGAGCCTCACAGAAACAAGGCTCCATTGTGACGCTGAAGGCAATTACGGAATCCACATCACTGTGACACAGCCGGGCCACGTGGAACCAATGGTCCCTTATGACAATGCAGATCCAAGGAGACCATGGTGACACTATGGGACCGCATGGATCCAAGGGGCCACTGTGACACTGAAGAACTTCATGGAAGCCAGGGTGCAGTGTGACACAGCAGTGCCTGATTGGAAGAAAAGGAACCACTGCTGACAGCCCAGAAACTCCTGGAACCAAGGGGCTGTGGTGACACAGCAGGGCCACATGGAACCAAGGAGACCTGTGACATTTAGGAACCTCATGGAACCAAGAGTCCACTATGACACTGCAGAAACAAGGAGACCATTGGGACGTTGTGGAAGCTCACAGAACCAAGCAGCCCTTGTGACACTCCAGGGCCTCGTTGAAGCAGGGAGACCACTGTGACAGTCCAGAACGTCATGGAACTAAGGCTCTCTTGTGACACAGCAGGCTCCCATGCAACCAATTGTCCATTGTGACAATGCAGATCCCAGGAGACCATGGTTACACTACGGAAGCTCATGGAACCAAGGGTCCATTGTGACAAAGCAAGGCCTTGTGGAACCAAGGAGAGCATTGTGACGTAATGGAACCTCGTGGAACCAAGGGTCCGTTGTTAGAGTCCAGAACCAAGGACAGCATTGTGACAGTCCAGAACCTCATGGGACCAAGATTCCCTTGTTACACAGTGGCACTTGACGGAACCAAGGAGCCACTGTAGCACAGCAAAGCTGCATGAAACCTATGGTCCATAGTGCTACTGCGGATCCAGGGAAACCATGGCGATACCACGGAACCTCACGGAGCCAAGGGTCCAGTGTGACCCGGCAGAACCTCTTGGAATCAAGGCAACCATGTCACACTATGGAACCTCATGGAGCCAAGGGTCCGGTGTGCCATTGCGGGGCCTCACTGGAGCAAAGGACATGGTTGATGGGACAGAAGCTCATGGAAACCATGGGCTATTGGGACATTGCAGAGCCTCATGGAGCCAAGGAGACCACTGTGACACCGAGGAACCTTATGGAAGCAAGCAGCCACTGTAGAACCAAGGAGAGCACTGTTGACAGAACAAAACCTCCTGGAACTGAGAGGCCATTGTTCTGCAGCGAGGCCTCGTGGAACCAAGGGGCCATGGTGACACTGTGGGGGCCTCCTGAAGCAAATAGTCGTTGTGACACGGCGGGGCTGCTTGTAACCAACTGTCCATCGTGATACTGCAGATCCAAGAGACCGTGCTGACACTATGGCAGTTCATGGAACCGAGAGGCTGTTGTGACACACCAAGGCCTCGTGGCACCAAGGAGAGCATTGTGGCAGTGCAGAACCAAGGAGGCCATTTTGACAGTACAGACCCAAATGGAACCAAGGGTCCACTGTTATCCAGCAGGGCCTCGTGGAACCAAGGGGCCCTCGTGAAAGTGTGCAAGGGGCATAATGGAGTCAGGGACACCACTGATACTGAAATCTGCTGGATAGCAACTTTTGAACACAGTTTTGAGGATCTGAGAGCAGGTATTCTTTATTACACCATGGTGGCCACTTGGGCAATCCTTCATCTACTCGAGTGCACTGGCCACCAGGCAATCGGAGCTTTTATCACTCACACTGATGATGTATTCATTAGTTAACCCCACCTGGAATTTATTTGCCATAATTGCACCCCTTCTCACAAGTCCTTCTATGGTTCTTTGGAGTCTGCCTTCAACATGCGCTGTCCTTTTTAGGTGACTGCTCTTTGATCCCCGCTTTTGAGGAAGGGCAATATTATTGTTGTGTATAACTTCTGCTTTTGTCAGCCTTGCAGAGCTGAGCTGACATTCTCCTTGCATTTTGTGCACGCTCTGTTTGCCTCAGCTACATCCTTTGTGCGTTTCTCCAAGGCTGTGCTCTTCTGTTCTCTGCCCGCGATAAGTGTAAATGTTCTTCTGTTCTCCTGTCCTTGTCACAATGCTCCCCCCACGAGGCGTGTCTGCAAGCCCCTCCAACCCATGGACTTGGGGTGGGCAAGTGTTCCTGAGGGAACAGGGATGGGACAGCTGGGCTGGACTGGCCCAAGGGATGTTCCATTCCATGTCACAGCACGATCAGCAATCAACTGGGAGAAGCAGGGGGATGGGGGATTTGCGGGGGGGGGGAGGGGGGGGAGTGTCACCATCTACCAAGACAGGCCGGGGATTGTTTGATCTCAGAGGTAATAGCAGGCAAATAGCGGGGGACAAATCAGTTTATTCAACAACAGCAATGCATTTTTATTGAATGCCAAACAATTCAGTTGCGATAGAGGGGAGAGATACAGGAAATGGAGTCTAGAGAGAGAAAAAGAGGGGAAGGGGGAAATAGCTACCAACAGACGAGACCAAGGTCATGGTGGGCCAGCCAATGGAAGGGTGGTCATCCGTGGGGAGTACTCAGGGTCTTCTCCAGAGGATCGCTCTTTTATAGTCCTTTTTCAAAGCGAGTGGCTTGTGGCCAAGAGGTGGGGAGATTTATGGAGCATTGTGTGGTGCTCCAAGAGACAGGTGCGGTCGTGCAGTACATGCAGGCTTCAGCTGGTACCATGACAGCAGAGTCCAGTGAGCACAACACACCTGCAAAGAGTCCCTTGGCAAGCACCCACCTCAAGCAGGCCAGAAAATCATTGTCCAGAGTCAACCTGGGCGGGGGTCCTTGAGGTCTTCTTGAGAGGGTCACGAGGCAAAAATGAGGGAAACTTCACACCGACCCTTAGAGTGGTAGATGAGAGGCAGCCCTCAGGAAACGGTGGCCACCCAGAGCTGTTACTCCTAGCAGATTTTGGCTGGGAGCAAGCCTTGTATGTAGTGCTTTTTCAGGGGGAATATCAGTTTCAGCCGTGGGAACCTGCAAAAGCGGATGGTACTTTTCCATAGGAAGGAAAGCACAGAGCCTCAGTGCTCCAGGAGCTGATGAGAGGCAGTCCTCAACATTCCAGGATCAGCCAGTCTTGCCAGGTGGCCCCCGGGAGGCCCAGCCAGCCAGACCTGTTCCATGTTGCCTTGGTTCCATGGGGCCTCACAGTGTCACAATGTACTCCTTGATTCCAGGAGTCCCTGTAGTGTCCCGATATTCTCCTTGTCACAATATTCTCCCTGCTTCAGTAGTGATAACAATGGCCCCTTGCTTCCCTAAGGTCCTGCAGAGTCACCATGGCCCCTGGGCTCCATGTGGCCCTGCTGCGTAACAAAGGCTCCTTGGTTCTCTGGGCCGCACAGCTTCATCACTGACCCTTGGTTCCACTGGGGTCCCGAGTCTCACAAAGGTGGCCCTGATTGCATGAGGCACCAGAGTGTCAAAATGGTCTCTTTGGTTCCATGAGGTTCCGCAGTGCCCCCATGGTCGCTGTCAGAGGCTGGATGACATCAATGTCCCCAGACCCCTCGGGATGCTCGGAATGGCCGAGTGGGGCCGGGGCTGGGACAGACCTTGGAATGAGGTGGGACAGAGCCCCGCCCCCAGCCATGGCCTGGCAGATCTGCCAATCACACAGCAGGGGTAGCGCCCACCCAGCTCTGATTGGCTGAGCCGTCAATCAATCCCACACAGCAGGAGCAGCGCCCACCCAGCTCTGATTGGTTGAGCCGTTAATCAGTCACACAGCAGGAGCAGCGCCCAGCCTGCTCTGATTGGTTGAGCTGTCAATCAATCACACAGCATGGGCAGCGCCCAGCCAGCTCTGATTGGCTGAGCCGTCAATCAATCCCACACAGCAGGAGCAGCGCCCACCCAGCTCTGATTGGCTGAGCCGTCAATCAATCACACAGCAGGGGCAGCGCCCACCCAGCTCTGATTGGCCGAGCTGTCAATCAATCCCACACAAAGGCAATGAAACACAGCAGTGAGTGGGAAGAAAGCAGATGTCCCCGAAAAGAGGAGAGCTTACAAAACGCTAGGGAATTTAAAAAATCGGGCATGACGTCAAGCCCTGGTCTGAATCCTGAAATCTCCTGGGTCTGTGTCTCACCCACACTGGAAGCCTAGCAGCTGGTAGCTCTCTGCATATCTATCTGGAGATCTTCTGTCTTTCTGTCTCTTTTTTTCTCTTTTAAACTTCTTATCCTCTTTTACTGGAATGTTTTTGGGTAGTTTAACATTTTTATGCCTAAAGGTTTCCATCTTAAATGGGCTGAGTTAATGATGTTCCTGCTACGCTAAGTGTTGCACGTTGAATTGGATGTTGTATGAAATCATTTGCCAAAGGAGCTCGGTTTTCTGTATTTTTCCAGTACACTTTTGTGTCGTTTTGACCTCTTGAGAATATCTGGCTGGGGTTTCTACTCTGCACCAAACTCGAGGAAAGGAACCTTTGCTCACCCTCAGCATTTCAGCGTTCTGCGGTGTTACAGGCGCGCAGGCTCAGCACGGCCTCTTGTTTCCATCAGGCCCTGCTGTGTCACACTGGCCCTTGGTTCCATGAGCATCTGGAGTGTCACACAGCCTGATGACATTTGTCCTTGCTGCCTCTCCCATCCCAGTGCTCCAGGAACAGCCCCGAGCCACCTGTGAGGGACAGGCCCTGCTGGCCCAGGCCTGGGCTCAGGCCTTGGCCTTTCTGCTTCCTCCAACCAGCCCAGGCCTTGCTCAGCATTGCAGTTCCCTGCTCACAGCCTCGGGCTCCTGCAATCCTGGCCTCAAGGATCTGCTCTCACCACTCCCTGGGGAGCCTTTGGCAGTCCCTGCCCTCAGTGGGGCCACTGATGCTCCAAGGGACTTGGAGTTTTGCTTCTGACTCCTTGAGCAGCTTCTTCAACCTTCTCTCAGTGCCTGGGGCTCCTGGACTCAGCCCCAAATCCACCGTTGGGGATCATTAAAATACAGAAAACCCTCAGGAGCTCTTTGTCTTCTTTCCAATGTCTTCCAGTCTCCAGGCCTTGTGCAGCTGCTTGGAGTCACTTTGGAGTTCTCTTAAGGAGGAAGATTTCAAGGTACAGCTCACGATTTTCAGTGTTATAAAAGGGAGTAATTTTTCTTTTTCAGTTCAAAGAAGAAGCAACTTAGGCATTCCCCAGGTGATCTTGATGCTGAACGTCTCCTTAGGAGGCGTGGGCCCACAGAAGAATGAGCCCCTTGCAGGCTGACCCTGTTTGGACAAGCTGCTCCCCAAGCCCAGCCTCAGCGTGTCTGACATGGCCCAGCTGGGACTGACATGCCTGGCCCTGCACCGGAAGCCCTTCCCCCTGAACTCTGCAGCTGGCTGTCCCTGCCCACTGCACCATGTCGCACGTGCTCTCCTCAGGGCTCTGCCTGCATCCAGGCCCGGGACAAGTATTCCTGTTTGTGAGGAAAGAAGGGAAAAGCCTGAGCAGGTCTCCTAAACGACAAATCCCCACTGTAGAAGCACATGCTGAGTACAGGCTGCCTGGAATGATGACACCTTTCTACTAGGGACAGTGGGACCAGAAATGATGTCTGGATGCAGAATTCTCGGAGTCTTGCAGCTGAATTCTCTGTCCTTGTCCTTTCCCTGCATCTCTGTTGCAGATGGAAGCTGCTGGTGCCTTTCTCAGCTGTGACCTGTCTTTTGAATGCAGACAGATGTTCCCAGGTGTGTTAAGCAGGTGCTGCTCAATGTTTATGCAAAGCTTTGGTGTGCTCATGGAACCAAGGGGACCCTTGTGACACAGCGGGGGCTGATGGAACCAAGGAGACAATTGTGACAGTTGAGAGCCTCACAGAAACAAGGCTCCATTGTGACGCTGAAGGCAATTACGGAATCCACATCACTGTGACACAGCCGGGCCACGTGGAACCAATGGTCCCTGATGACAATGCAGATCCAAGGAGACCATGGTGACACTATGGGACCGCATGGATCCAAGGGGCCACTGTGACACTGAAGAACTTCATGGAAGCCAGGGTGCAGTGTGACACAGCGGTGCCTGATTGGAAGAAAAGGAACCACTGCTGACAGCCCAGAAACTCCTGGAACCAAGGGGCTGTGGTGACACAGCAGGGCCACATGGAACCAAGGAGACCTGTGACATTTAGGAACCTCATGGAACCAAGAGTCCACTATGACACTGCAGAAACAAGGAGACCATTGGGACGTTGTGGAAGCTCACAGAACCAAGCAGCCCTTGTGACACTCCAGGGCCTCGTTGAAGCAGGGAGACCACTGTGACAGTCCAGAACGTCATGGAACTAAGGCTCTCTTGTGACACAGCAGGCTCCCATGCAACCAATTGTCCATTGTGACAATGCAGATCCCAGGAGACCATGGTTACACTACGGAAGCTCATGGAACCAAGGGTCCATTGTGACAAAGCAAGGCCTTGTGGAACCAAGGAGAGCATTGTGACGTAATGGAACCTCGTGGAACCAAGGGTCCGTTGTTAGAGTCCAGAACCAAGGACAGCATTGTGACAGTCCAGAACCTCATGGGACCAAGATTCCCTTGTTACACAGTGGCACTTGACGGAACCAAGGAGCCACTGTAGCACAGCAAAGCTGCATGAAACCTATGGTCCATAGTGCTACTGCGGATCCAGGGAAACCATGGCGATACCACGGAACCTCACGGAGCCAAGGGTCCAGTGTGACCCGGCAGAACCTCTTGGAATCAAGGCAACCATGTCACACTATGGAACCTCATGGAGCCAAGGGTCCGGTGTGCCATTGCGGGGCCTCACTGGAGCAAAGGACATGGTTGATGGGACAGAAGCTCATGGAAACCATGGGCTATTGGGACATTGCAGAGCCTCATGGAGCCAAGGAGACCACTGTGACACCGAGGAACCTTATGGAAGCAAGCAGCCACTGTAGAACCAAGGAGAGCACTGTTGACAGAACAAAACCTCCTGGAACTGAGAGGCCATTGTTCTGCAGCGAGGCCTCGTGGAACCAAGGGGCCATGGTGACACTGTGGGGGCCTCCTGAAGCAAATAGTCGTTGTGACACGGCGGGGCTGCTTGTAACCAACTGTCCATCGTGATACTGCAGATCCAAGAGACCGTGCTGACACTATGGCAGTTCATGGAACCGAGAGGCTGTTGTGACACACCAAGGCCTCGTGGCACCAAGGAGAGCATTGTGGCAGTGCAGAACCAAGGAGGCCATTTTGACAGTACAGACCCAAATGGAACCAAGGGTCCACTGTTATCCAGCAGGGCCTCGTGGAACCAAGGGGCCCTCGTGAAAGTGTGCAAGGGGCATAATGGAGTCAGGGACACCACTGATACTGAAATCTGCTGGATAGCAACTTTTGAACACAGTTTTGAGGATCTGAGAGCAGGTATTCTTTATTACACCATGGTGGCCACTTGGGCAATCCTTCATCTACTCGAGTGCACTGGCCACCAGGCAATCGGAGCTTTTATCACTCACACTGATGATGTATTCATTAGTTAACCCCACCTGGAATTTATTTGCCATAATTGCACCCCTTCTCACAAGTCCTTCTATGGTTCTTTGGAGTCTGCCTTCAACATGCGCTGTCCTTTTTAGGTGACTGCTCTTTGATCCCCGCTTTTGAGGAAGGGCAATATTATTGTTGTGTATAACTTCTGCTTTTGTCAGCCTTGCAGAGCTGAGCTGACATTCTCCTTGCATTTTGTGCACGCTCTGTTTGCCTCAGCTACATCCTTTGTGCGTTTCTCCAAGGCTGTGCTCTTCTGTTCTCTGCCCGCGATAAGTGTAAATGTTCTTCTGTTCTCCTGTCCTTGTCACAATGCTCCCCCCACGAGGCGTGTCTGCAAGCCCCTCCAACCCATGGACTTGGGGTGGGCAAGTGTTCCTGAGGGAACAGGGATGGGACAGCTGGGCTGGACTGGCCCAAGGGATGTTCCATTCCATGTCACAGCACGATCAGCAATCAACTGGGAGAAGCAGGGGGATGGGGGATTTGCGGGGGGGGGGAGGGGGGGGGGAGTGTCACCATCTACCAAGACAGGCCGGGGATTGTTTGATCTCAGAGGTAATAGCAGGCAAATAGCGGGGGACAAATCAGTTTATTCAACAACAGCAATGCATTTTTATTGAATGCCAAACAATTCAGTTGCGATAGAGGGGAGAGATACAGGAAATGGAGTCTAGAGAGAGAAAAAGAGGGGAAGGGGGAAATAGCTACCAACAGACGAGACCAAGGTCATGGTGGGCCAGCCAATGGAAGGGTGGTCATCCGTGGGGAGTACTCAGGGTCTTCTCCAGAGGATCGCTCTTTTATAGTCCTTTTTCAAAGCGAGTGGCTTGTGGCCAAGAGGTGGGGAGATTTATGGAGCATTGTGTGGTGCTCCAAGAGACAGGTGCGGTCGTGCAGTACATGCAGGCTTCAGCTGGTACCATGACAGCAGAGTCCAGTGAGCACAACACACCTGCAAAGAGTCCCTTGGCAAGCACCCACCTCAAGCAGGCCAGAAAATCATTGTCCAGAGTCAACCTGGGCGGGGGTCCTTGAGGTCTTCTTGAGAGGGTCACGAGGCAAAAATGAGGGAAACTTCACACCGACCCTTAGAGTGGTAGATGAGAGGCAGCCCTCAGGAAACGCTGGCCACCCAGAGCTGTTACTCCTAGCAGATTTTGGCTGGGAGCAAGCCTTGTATGTAGTGCTTTTTCAGGGGGAATATCAGTTTCAGCCGTGGGAACCTGCAAAAGCGGATGGTACTTTTCCATAGGAAGGAAAGCACAGAGCCTCAGTGCTCCAGGAGCTGATGAGAGGCAGTCCTCAACATTCCAGGATCAGCCAGTCTTGCCAGGTGGCCCCCGGGAGGCCCAGCCAGCCAGACCTGTTCCATGTTGCCTTGGTTCCATGGGGCCTCACAGTGTCACAATGTACTCCTTGATTCCAGGAGTCCCTGTAGTGTCCCGATATTCTCCTTGTCACAATATTCTCCCTGCTTCAGTAGTGATAACAATGGCCCCTTGCTTCCCTAAGGTCCTGCAGAGTCACCATGGCCCCTGGGCTCCATGTGGCCCTGCTGCGTAACAAAGGCTCCTTGGTTCTCTGGGCCGCACAGCTTCATCACTGACCCTTGGTTCCACTGGGGTCCCGAGTCTCACAAAGGTGGCCCTGATTGCATGAGGCACCAGAGTGTCAAAATGGTCTCTTTGGTTCCATGAGGTTCCGCAGTGTCCCCATGGTCGCTGTCAGAGGCTGGATGACATCAATGTCCCCAGACCCGTCGGGATGCTCGGAATGCCCGAGTGGGGCCGGGGCTGGGACAGACCTTGGAATGAGGTTGGACAGAGCCCCGCCCCCAGCCATGGCCTGGCAGATCTGCCAATCACACAGCAGGGGTAGCGCCCACCCAGCTCTGATTGGCTGAGCCGTCAATCATTCCCACACAGCAGGAGCAGCGCCCACCCAGCTCTGATTGGTTGAGCCGTTAATCAGTCACACAGCAGGAGCAGCGCCCACCCAGCTCTGATTGGCTGAGCCGTCAATCAATCCCACACAGCAGGAGCAGCGCCCACCCAGCTCTGATTGGTTGAGCCGTTAATCAGTCACACAGCAGGAGCAGCGCCCAGCCAGCTCTGATTGGTTGAGCTGTCAATCAATCACACAGCATGGGCAGCGCCCACCCAGCTCTGATTGGCCGAGCTGTCAATCAATCCCACACAAAGGCAATGAAACACAGCAGTGCGTGGTAAGAAAGCAGATGTCCCCGAAAAGAGGAGAGCTTACAAAACGCTAGGGAATTTAAAAAATCGGGCATGACGTCAAGCCCTGGTCTGAATCCTGAAATCTCCTGCGTCTGTGTCTCACCCACACTGGAAGCCTAGCAGCTGGTAGCTCTCTGCATATCTATCTGGAGATCTTCTGTCTTTCTGTCTCTTTTTTTCTCTTTTAAACTTCTTATCCTCTTTTACTGGAATGTTTTTGGGTAGTTTAACATTTTTATGCCTAAAGGTTTCCATCTTAAATGGGCTGAGTTAATGATGTTCCTGCTACGCTAAGTGTTGCACGTTGAATTGGATGTTGTATGAAATCATTTGCCAAAGGAGCTCGGTTTTCTGTATTTTTCCAGTACACTTTTGTGTCGTTTTGACCTCTTGAGAATATCTGGCTGGGGTTTCTACTCTGCACCAAACTCGAGGAAAGGAACCTTTGCTCACCCTCAGCATTTCAGTGTTCTGCGGTGTTACAGGCGCGCAGGCTCAGCACGGCCTCTTGTTTCCATCAGGCCCTGCTGTGTCACACTGGCCCTTGGTTCCATGAGCATCTGGAGTGTCACACAGCCTGATGACATTTGTCCTTGCTGCCTCTCCCATCCCAGTGCTCCAGGAACAGCCCCGAGCCACCTGTGAGGGACAGGCCCTGCTGGCCCAGGCCTGGGCTCAGGCCTTGGCCTTTCTGCTTCCTCCAACCAGCCCAGGCCTTGCTCAGCATTGCAGTTCCCTGCTCACAGCCTCGGGCTCCTGCAATCCTGGCCTCAAGGATCTGCTCTCACCACTCCCTGGGGAGCCTTTGGCAGTCCCTGCCCTCAGTGGGGCCACTGATGCTCCAAGGGACTTGGAGTTTTGCTTCTGACTCCTTGAGCAGCTTCTTCAACCTTCTCTCAGTGCCTGGGGCTCCTGGACTCAGCCCCAAATCCACCGTTGGGGATCATTAAAATACAGAAAACCCTCAGGAGCTCTTTGTCTTCTTTCCAATGTCTTCCAGTCTCCAGGCCTTGTGCAGCTGCTTGGAGTCACTTTGGAGTTCTCTTAAGGAGGAAGATTTCAAGGTACAGCTCACGATTTTCAGTGTTATAAAAGGGAGTAATTTTTCTTTTTCAGTTCAAAGAAGAAGCAACTTAGGCATTCCCCAGGTGATCTTGATGCTGAACGTCTCCTTAGGAGGCGTGGGCCCACAGAAGAATGAGCCCCTTGCAGGCTGACCCTGTTTGGACAAGCTGCTCCCCAAGCCCAGCCTCAGCGTGTCTGACATGGCCCAGCTGGGACTGACATGCCTGGCCCTGCACCGGAAGCCCTTCCCCCTGAACTCTGCAGCTGGCTGTCCCTGCCCACTGCACCATGTCGCACGTGCTCTCCTCAGGGCTCTGCCTGCATCCAGGCCCGGGACAAGTATTCCTGTTTGTGAGGAAAGAAGGGAAAAGCCTGAGCAGGTCTCCTAAACGACAAATCCCCACTGTAGAAGCACATGCTGAGTACAGGCTGCCTGGAATGATGACACCTTTCTACTAGGGACAGTGGGACCAGAAATGATGTCTGGATGCAGAATTCTCGGAGTCTTGCAGCTGAATTCTCTGTCCTTGTCCTTTCCCTGCATCTCTGTTGCAGATGGAAGCTGCTGGTGCCTTTCTCAGCTGTGACCTGTCTTTTGAATGCAGACAGATGTTCCCAGGTGTGTTAAGCAGGTGCTGCTCAATGTTTATGCAAAGCTTTGGTGTGCTCATGGAACCAAGGGGACCCTTGTGACACAGCGGGGGCTGATGGAACCAAGGAGACAATTGTGACAGTTGAGAGCCTCACAGAAACAAGGCTCCATTGTGACGCTGAAGGCAATTACGGAATCCACATCACTGTGACACAGCCGGGCCACGTGGAACCAATGGTCCCTGATGACAATGCAGATCCAAGGAGACCATGGTGACACTATGGGACCGCATGGATCCAAGGGGCCACTGTGACACTGAAGAACTTCATGGAAGCCAGGGTGCAGTGTGACACAGCGGTGCCTGATTGGAAGAAAAGGAACCACTGCTGACAGCCCAGAAACTCCTGGAACCAAGGGGCTGTGGTGACACAGCAGGGCCACATGGAACCAAGGAGACCTGTGACATTTAGGAACCTCATGGAACCAAGAGTCCACTATGACACTGCAGAAACAAGGAGACCATTGGGACGTTGTGGAAGCTCACAGAACCAAGCAGCCCTTGTGACACTCCAGGGCCTCGTTGAAGCAGGGAGACCACTGTGACAGTCCAGAACGTCATGGAACTAAGGCTCTCTTGTGACACAGCAGGCTCCCATGCAACCAATTGTCCATTGTGACAATGCAGATCCCAGGAGACCATGGTTACACTACGGAAGCTCATGGAACCAAGGGTCCATTGTGACAAAGCAAGGCCTTGTGGAACCAAGGAGAGCATTGTGACGTAATGGAACCTCGTGGAACCAAGGGTCCGTTGTTAGAGTCCAGAACCAAGGACAGCATTGTGACAGTCCAGAACCTCATGGGACCAAGATTCCCTTGTTACACAGTGGCACTTGATGGAACCAAGGAGCCACTGTAGCACAGCAAAGCTGCATGAAACCTATGGTCCATAGTGCTACTGCGGATCCAGGGAAACCATGGCGATACCACGGAACCTCACGGAGCCAAGGGTCCAGTGTGACCCGGCAGAACCTCTTGGAATCAAGGCAACCATGTCACACTATGGAACCTCATGGAGCCAAGGGTCCAGTGTGCCATTGCGGAGCCTCACTGGAGCAAATAGTCGTTGTGACACGGCGGGGCTGCTTGTAACCAACTGTCCATCGTGATACTGCAGATCCAAGAGACAGTGCTGACATTATGGCAGTTCATGGAACTGAGAGGCTGTTGTGACACACCAAGGCCTCGTGGCACCAAGGAGAGCATTGTGGCAGTGCAGAACCAAGGAGGCCATTTTGACAGTACAGACCCAAATGGAACCAAGGGTGCACTGTTATCCAGCAGGGCCTCGTGGAACCAAGGGGCCCTCGTGAAAGTGTGCAAGGGGCATAATGGAGTCAGGGACACCACTGATACTGAAATCTGCTGGATAGCAACTTTTGAACACAGTTTTGAGGATCTGAGAGCAGGTATTCTTTATTACACCATGGTGGCCACTTGGGCAATCCTTCATCTACTCGAGTGCACTGGCCACCAGGCAATCGGAGCTTTTATCACTCACACTGATGATGTATTCATTAGTTAACCCCACCTGGAATTTATTTGCCATAATTGCACCCCTTCTCACAAGTCCTTCTATGGTTCTTTGGAGTCTGCCTTCAACATGCGCTGTCCTTTTTAGGTGACTGCTCTTTGATCCCCGCTTTTGAGGAAGGGCAATATTATTGTTGTGTATAACTTCTGCTTTTGTCAGCCTTGCAGAGCTGAGCTGACATTCTCCTTGCATTTTGTGCACGCTCTGTTTGCCTCAGCTACATCCTTTGTGCGTTTCTCCAAGGCTGTGCTCTTCTGTTCTCTGCCCGCGATAAGTGTAAATGTTCTTCTGTTCTCCTGTCCTTGTCACAATGCTCCCCCCACGAGGCGTGTCTGCAAGCCCCTCCAACCCATGGACTTGGGGTGGGCAAGTGTTCCTGAGGGAACAGGGATGGGACAGCTGGGCTGGACTGGCCCAAGGGATGTTCCATTCCATGTCACAGCACGATCAGCAATCAACTGGGAGAAGCAGGGGGATGGGGGATTTGCGGGGGGGGGGGAGGGGGGGGGAGTGTCACCATCTACCAAGACAGGCCGGGGATTGTTTGACCTCAGAGGTAATAGCAGGCAAATAGCGGGGGACAAATCAGTTTATTCAACAACAGCAATGCATTTTTATTGAATGCCAAACAATTCAGTTGCGATAGAGGGGAGAGATATAGGAAATGGAGTCTAGAGAGAGAAAAAGAGGGGAAGGGGGAAATAGCTACCAACAGACGAGACCAACGTCATGGTGGGCCAGCCAATGGAAGGGTGGTCATCCGTGGGGAGTACTCAGGGTCTTCTCCAGAGGATCGCTCTTTTATAGTCCTTTTTCAAAGCGAGTGGCTTGTGGCCAAGAGGTGGGGAGATTTATGGAGCATTGTGTGGTGCTCCAAGAGACAGGTGCGGTCGTGCAGTACATGCAGGCTTCAGCTGGTACCATGACAGCAGAGTCCAGTGAGCACAACACACCTGCAAAGAGTCCCTTGGCAAGCACCCACCTCAAGCAGGCCAGAAAATCATTGTCCAGAGTCAACCTGGGCGGGGGTCCTTGAGGTCTTCTTGAGAGGGTCACGAGGCAAAAATGAGGGAAACTTCACACCGACCCTTAGAGTGGTAGATGAGAGGCAGCCCTCAGGAAACGGTGGCCACCCAGAGCTGTTACTCCTAGCAGATTTTGGCTGGGAGCAAGCCTTGTATGTAGTGCTTTTTCAGGGGGAATATCAGTTTCAGCCGTGGGAACCTGCAAAAGCGGATGGTACTTTTCCATAGGAAGGAAAGCACAGAGCCTCAGTGCTCCAGGAGCTGATGAGAGGCAGTCCTCAACATTCCAGGATCAGCCAGTCTTGCCAGGTGGCCCCCGGGAGGCCCAGCCAGCCAGACCTGTTCCATGTTGCCTTGGTTCCATGGGGCCTCACAGTGTCACAATGTACTCCTTGATTCCAGGAGTCCCTGTAGTGTCCCGATATTCTCCTTGTCACAATATTCTCCCTGCTTCAGTAGTGATAACAATGGCCCCTTGCTTCCCTAAGGTCCTGCAGAGTCACCATGGCCCCTGGGCTCCATGTGGCCCTGCTGCGTAACAAAGGCTCCTTGGTTCTCTGGGCCGCACAGCTTCATCACTGACCCTTGGTTCCACTGGGGTCCCGAGTCTCACAAAGGTGGCCCTGATTGCATGAGGCACCAGAGTGTCAAAATGGTCTCTTTGGTTCCATGAGGTTCCGCAGTGTCCCCATGGTCGCTGTCAGAGGCTGGATGACATCAATGTCCCCAGACCCCTCGGGATGCTCGGAATGGCCGAGTGGGGCCGGGGCTGGGACAGACCTTGGAATGAGGTGGGACAGAGCCCCGCCCCCAGCCATGGCCTGGCAGATCTGCCAATCACACAGCAGGGGTAGCGCCCACCCAGCTCTGATTGGCTGAGCCGTCAATCAATCCCACACAGCAGGAGCAGCGCCCACCCAGCTCTGATTGGTTGAGCCGTTAATCAGTCACACAGCAGGAGCAGCGCCCAGCCAGCTCTGATTGGCTGAGCCGTCAATCAATCCCACACAGCAGGAGCAGCGCCCACCCAGCTCTGATTGGTTGAGCCGTTAATCAGTCACACAGCAGGAGCAGCGCCCAGCCTGCTCTGATTGGTTGAGCTGTCAATCAATCACACAGCATGGGCATCGCCCAGCCAGCTCTGATTGGCTGAGCCGTCAATCAATCCCACACAGCAGGAGCAGCGCCCACCCAGCTCTGATTGGCTGAGCCGTCAATCAATCACACAGCAGGGGCAGCGCCCACCCAGCTCTGATTGGCCGAGCTGTCAATCAATCCCACACAAAGGCAATGAAACACAGCAGTGAGTGGGAAGAAAGCAGATGTCCCCGAAAAGAGGAGAGCTTACAAAACGCTAGGGAATTTAAAAAATCGGGCATGACGTCAAGCCCTGGTCTGAATCCTGAAATCTCCTGGGTCTGTGTCTCACCCACACTGGAAGCCTAGCAGCTGGTAGCTCTCTGCATATCTATCTGGAGATCTTCTGTCTTTCTGTCTCTTTTTTTCTCTTTTAAACTTCTTATCCTCTTTTACTGGAATGTTTTTGGGTAGTTTAACATTTTTATGCCTAAAGGTTTCCATCTTAAATGGGCTGAGTTAATGATGTTCCTGCTACGCTAAGTGTTGCACGTTGAATTGGATGTTGTATGAAATCATTTGCCAAAGGAGCTCGGCTTTCTGTATTTTTCCAGTACACTTTTGTGTCGTTTTGACCTCTTGAGAATATCTGGCTGGGGTTTCTACTCTGCACCAAACTCGAGGAAAGGAACCTTTGCTCACCCTCAGCATTTCAGCGTTCTGCGGTGTTACAGGCGCGCAGGCTCAGCACGGCCTCTTGTTTCCATCAGGCCCTGCTGTGTCACACTGGCCCTTGGTTCCATGAGCATCTGGAGTGTCACACAGCCTGATGACATTTGTCCTTGCTGCCTCTCCCATCCCAGTGCTCCAGGAACAGCCCCGAGCCACCTGTGAGGGACAGGCCCTGCTGGCCCAGGCCTGGGCTCAGGCCTTGGCCTTTCTGCTTCCTCCAACCAGCCCAGGCCTTGCTCAGCATTGCAGTTCCCTGCTCACAGCCTCGGGCTCCTGCAATCCTGGCCTCAAGGATCTGCTCTCACCACTCCCTGGGGAGCCTTTGGCAGTCCCTGCCCTCAGTGGGGCCACTGATGCTCCAAGGGACTTGGAGTTTTGCTTCTGACTCCTTGAGCAGCTTCTTCAACCTTCTCTCAGTGCCTGGGGCTCCTGGACTCAGCCCCAAATCCACCGTTGGGGATCATTAAAATACAGAAAACCCTCAGGAGCTCTTTGTCTTCTTTCCAATGTCTTCCAGTCTCCAGGCCTTGTGCAGCTGCTTGGAGTCACTTTGGAGTTCTCTTAAGGAGGAAGATTTCAAGGTACAGCTCACGATTTTCAGTGTTATAAAAGGGAGTAATTTTTCTTTTTCAGTTCAAAGAAGAAGCAACTTAGGCATTCCCCAGGTGATCTTGATGCTGAACGTCTCCTTAGGAGGCGTGGGCCCACAGAAGAATGAGCCCCTTGCAGGCTGACCCTGTTTGGACAAGCTGCTCCCCAAGCCCAGCCTCACCGTGTCTGACGTGGCCCAGCTGGGACTGACATCCCTGGCCCTGCACCGGAAGCCCTTCTCCCCTGAACTTTGCAGCTGGCTGTCCCTGCCCACTGCACCATGTCGCACGTGCTCTCCTCAGGGCTCTGCCTGCATCCAGGCCCGGGACAAGTATTCCTGTTTGTGAGGAAAGAAGGGAAAAGCCTGAGCAGGTCTCCTAAACGACAAATCCCCACTGTAGAAGCACATGCTGAGTACAGGCTGCCTGGAATGATGACACCTTTCTACTAGGGACAGTGGGACCAGAAATGATGTCTGGATGCAGAATTCTCAGAGTCTTGCAGCTGAATTCTCTGTCCTTGTCCTTTCCCTGCATCTCTGTTGCAGATGGAAGCTGCTGGTGCCTTTCTCAGCTGTGACCTGTCTTTTGAATGCAGACAGATGTTCCCAGGTGTGTTAAGCAGGTGCTGCTCAATGTTTATGCAAAGCTTTGGTGTGCTCATGGAACCAAGGGGACCCTTGTGACACAGCGGGGGCTGATGGAACCAAGGAGACAATTGTGACAGTTGAGAGCCTCACAGAAACAAGGCTCCATTGTGACGCTGAAGGCAATTACGGAATCCACATCACTGTGACACAGCTGGGCCACGTGGAACCAATGGTCCCTTATGACAATGCAGATCCAAGGAGACCATGGTGACACTATGGGACCGCATGGATCCAAGGGGCCACTGTGACACTGAAGAACTTCATGGAAGCCAGGGTGCAGTGTGACACAGCGGTGCCTGATTGGAAGAAAAGGAACCACTGCTGACAGCCCAGAAACTCCTGGAACCAAGGGGCTGTGGTGACACAGCAGGGCCACATGGAACCAGGGAGACCTGTGACATTTAGAGAACCTAATGGAACCAAGAGTCCACTATGACACTGCAGAAACAAGGAGACCATTGGGACGTTGTGGAAGCTCACAGAACCAAGCAGCCCTTGTGACACTCCAGGGCCTCGTTGAAGCAGGGAGACCACTGTGACAGTCCAGAACGTCATGGAACTAAGGCTCTCTTGTGACACAGCAGGCTCCCATGCAACCAATTGTCCATTGTGACAATGCAGATCCCAGGAGACCATGGTTACACTACGGAAGCTCATGGAACCAAGGGTCCATTGTGACAAAGCAAGGCCTTGTGGAACCAAGGAGAGCATTGTGACGTAATGGAACCTCGTGGAACCAAGGGTCCGTTGTTAGAGTCCAGAACCAAGGACAGCATTGTGACAGTCCAGAACCTCATGGGACCAAGATTCCCTTGTTACACGGTGGCACTTGATGGAACCAAGGAGCCACTGTAGCACAGCAAAGCTGCATGAAACCTATGGTCCATAGTGCTACTGCGGATCCAGGGAAACCATGGCGATACCACGGAACCTCACGGAGCCAAGGGTCCAGTGTGACCCGGCAGAACCTCTTGGAATCAAGGCAACCATGTCACACTATGGAACCTCATGGAGCCAAGGGTCCAGTGTGCCATTGCGGGGCCTCACTGGAGCAAAGGACATGGTTGATGGGACAGAAGCTCATGGAAACCATGGGCTATTGGGACATTGCAGAGCCTCATGGAGCCAAGGAGACCACTGTGACACCGAGGAACCTTATGGAAGCAAGCAGCCACTGTAGAACCAAGGAGAGCACTGTTGACAGAACAAAACCTCCTGGAACTGAGAGGCCATTGTTCTGCAGCGAGGCCTCGTGGAACCAAGGGGCCATGGTGACACTGTGGGGGCCTCCTGAAGCAAATAGTCGTTGTGACACGGCGGGGCTGCTTGTAACCAACTGTCCATCGTGATACTGCAGATCCAAGAGACCGTGCTGACACTATGGCAGTTCATGGAACCGAGAGGCTGTTGTGACACACCAAGGCCTCGTGGCACCAAGGAGAGCATTGTGGCAGTGCAGAACCAAGGAGGCCATTTTGACAGTACAGACCCAAATGGAACCAAGGGTCCACTGTTATCCAGCAGGGCCTCGTGGAACCAAGGGGCCCTCGTGAAAGTGTGCAAGGGGCATAATGGAGTCAGGGACACCACTGATACTGAAATCTGCTGGATAGCAACTTTTGAACACAGTTTTGAGGATCTGAGAGCAGGTATTCTTTATTACACCATGGTGGCCACTTGGGCAATCCTTCATCTACTCGAGTGCACTGGCCACCAGGCAATCGGAGCTTTTATCACTCACACTGATGATGTATTCATTAGTTAACCCCACCTGGAATTTATTTGCCATAATTGCACCCCTTCTCACAAGTCCTTCTATGGTTCTTTGGAGTCTGCCTTCAACATGCGCTGTCCTTTTTAGGTGACTGCTCTTTGATCCCCGCTTTTGAGGAAGGGCAATATTATTGTTGTGTATAACTTCTGCTTTTGTCAGCCTTGCAGAGCTGAGCTGACATTCTCCTTGCATTTTGTGCACGCTCTGTTTGCCTCAGCTACATCCTTTGTGCGTTTCTCCAAGACTGTGCTCTTCTGTTCTCTGCCCGCGATAAGTGTAAATGTTCTTCTGTTCTCCTGTCCTTGTCACAATGCTCCCCCCACGAGGCGTGTCTGCAAGCCCCTCCAACCCATGGACTTGGGGTGGGCAAGTGTTCCTGAGGGAACAGGGATGGGACAGCTGGGCTGGACTGGCCCAAGGGATGTTCCATTCCATGTCACAGCACGATCAGCAATCAACTGGGAGAAGCAGGGGGATGGGGGATTTGCGGGGGGGGGGGAGGGGGGGGGGAGTGTCACCATCTACCAAGACAGGCCGGGGATTGTTTGACCTCAGAGGTAATAGCAGGCAAATAGCGGGGGACAAATCAGTTTATTCAACAACAGCAATGCATTTTTATTGAATGCCAAACAATTCAGTTGCGATAGAGGGGAGAGATATAGGAAATGGAGTCTAGAGAGAGAAAAAGAGGGGAAGGGGGAAATAGCTACCAACAGACGAGACCAACGTCATGGTGGGCCAGCCAATGGAAGGGTGGTCATCCGTGGGGAGTACTCAGGGTCTTCTCCAGAGGATCGCTCTTTCATAGTCCTTTTCCAAAGCGAGTGGCTTGTGGCCAAGAGGTGGGGAGATTTATGGAGCATTGTGTGGTGCTCCAAGAGACAGGTGCGGTCGTGCAGTACATGCAGGCTTCAGCTGGTACCATGACAGCAGAGTCCAGTGAGCACAACACACCTGCAAAGAGTCCCTTGGCAAGCACCCACCTCAAGCAGGCCAGAAAATCATTGTCCAGAGTCAACCTGGGCGGGGGTCCTTGAGGTCTTCTTGAGAGGGTCATGAGGCAAAAATGAGGGAAACTTCACACCGACCCTTAGAGTGGTAGATGAGAGGCAGCCCTCAGGAAACGGTGGCCACCCAGAGCTGTTACTCCTAGCAGATTTTGGCTGGGAGCAAGCCTTGTATGTAGTGCTTTTTCAGGGGGAATATCAGTTTCAGCCGTGGGAACCTGCAAAAGCGGATGGTACTTTTCCATAGGAAGGAAAGCACAGAGCCTCAGTGCTCCAGGAGCTGATGAGAGGCAGTCCTCAACATTCCAGGATCAGCCAGTCTTGCCAGGTGGCCCCCGGGAGGCCCAGCCAGCCAGACCTGTTCCATGTTGCCTTGGTTCCATGGGGCCTCACAGGGTCACAATGTTCTCCTTGATTCCAGGAGTCCCTGTAGTGTCCCGATATTCTCCTTGTCACAATATTCTCCCTGCTTCAGTAGTGATAACAATGGCCCCTTGCTTCCCTAAGGTCCTGCAGAGTCACCATGGCCCCTGGGCTCCATGTGGCCCTGCTGCGTAACAAAGGCTCCTTGGTTCTCTGGGCCGCACAGCTTCATCACTGACCCTTGGTTCCATTGGGGTCCCGAGTCTCACAAAGGTGGCCCTGATTGCATGAGGCACCAGAGTGTCAAAATGGTCTCTTTGGTTCCATGAGGTTCCGCAGTGTCCCCATGGTCGCTGTCAGAGGCTGGATGACATCAATGTCCCCAGACCCCTCGGGATGCTCGGAATGGCCGAGTGGGGCCGGGGCTGGGACAGACCTTGGAATGAGGTGGGACAGAGCCCCGCCCCCAGCCATGGCCTGGCAGATCTGCCAATCACACAGCAGGGGTAGCGCCCACCCAGCTCTGATTGGCTGAGCCGTCAATCAATCCCACACAGCAGGAGCAGCGCCCACCCAGCTCTGATTGGTTGAGCCGTTAATCAGTCACACAGCAGGAGCAGCGCCCAGCCTGCTCTGATTGGTTGAGCTGTCAATCAATCACACAGCATGGGCAGCGCCCAGCCAGCTCTGATTGGCTAAGCCGTCAATCAATCCCACACAGCAGGAGCAGCGCCCACCCAGCTCTGATTGGCTGAGCCGTCAATCAATCACACAGCAGGGGCAGCGCCCACCCAGCTCTGATTGGCCGAGCTGTCAATCAATCCCACACAAAGGCAATGAAACACAGCAGTGAGTGGGAAGAAAGCAGATGTCCCCGAAAAGAGGAGAGCTTACAAAACACTAGGGAATTTAAAAAATCGGGCATGACGTCAAGCCCTGGTCTGAATCCTGAAATCTCCTGGGTCTGTGTCTCACCCACACTGGAAGCCTAGCAGCTGGTAGCTCTCTGCATATCTATCTGGAGATCTTCTGTCTTTCTGTCTCTTTTTTCTCTTTTAACCTTCTTATCCTCTTTTACTGGAATGTTTTTGGGTAGTTTAACATTTTTATGCCTAAAGGTTTCCATCTTAAATGGGCTGAGTTAATGATGTTCCTGCTACGCTAAGTGTTGCACGTTGAATTGGATGTTGTATGAAATCATTTGCCAAAGGAGCTCGGCTTTCTGTATTTTTCCAGTACACTTTTGTGTCGTTTTGACCTCTTGAGAATATCTGGCTGGGGTTTCTACTCTGCACCAAACTCGAGGAAAGGAACCTTTGCTCACCCTCAGCATTTCAGTGTTCTGCGGTGTTACAGGCGCGCACACTCAGCACGGCCTCTTGTTTCCATCAGGCCCTGCTGTGTCACACTGGCCCTTGGTTCCATGAGCATCTGGAGTGTCACACAGCCTGATGACATTTGTCCTTGCTGCCTCTCCCGTCCCAGTGCCCCAGGAACAGCCCCGAGCCACCTGTGAGGGACAGGCCCTGCTGGCCCAGGCCTGGGCTCAGGCCTTGGCCTTTCTGCTTCCTCCAACCAGCCCAGGCCTTGCTCAGCATTGCAGTTCCCTGCTCACAGCCTCGGGCTCCTGCAATCCTGGCCTCAAGGATCTGCTCTCACCACTCCCTGGGGAGCCTTTGGCAGTCCCTGCCCTCAGTGGGGCCACTGATGCTCCAAGGGACTTGGAGTTTTGCTTCTGACTCCTTGAGCAGCTTCTTCAACCTTCTCTCAGTGCCTGGGGCTCCTGGACTCAGCCCCAAATCCACCGTTGGGGATCATTAAAATACAGAAAACCCTCAGGAGCTCTTTGTCTTCTTTCCAATGTCTTCCAGTCTCCAGGCCTTGTGCAGCTGCTTGGAGTCACTTTGGAGTTCTCTTAAGGAGGAAGATTTCAAGGTACAGCTCACGATTTTCAGTGTTATAAAAGGGAGTAATTTTTCTTTTTCAGTTCAAAGAAGAAGCAACTTAGGCATTCCCCAGGTGATCTTGATGCTGAACGTCTCCTTAGGAGGCGTGGGCCCACAGAAGAATGAGCCCCTTGCAGGCTGACCCTGTTTGGACAAGCTGCTCCCCAAGCCCAGCCTCACCGTGTCTGACGTGGCCCAGCTGGGACTGACATCCCTGGCCCTGCACCGGAAGCCCTTCCCCCCTGAACTCTGCAGCTGGCTGTCCCTGCCCACTGCACCATGTCCCACGTGCTCTCCTCAGGGCTCTGCCTGCATCCAGGCCCGGGACAAGTATTCCTGTTTGTGAGGAAAGAAGGGAAAAGCCTGAGCAGGTTTCCTAAACGACAAATCCCCACTGTAGAAGCACATGCTGAGTACAGGATGCCTGGAATGATGACACCTTTCTACTAGGGACAGTGGGACCAGAAATGATGTCTGGATGCAGAATTCTCAGAGTCTTGCAGCTGAATTCTCTGTCCTTGTCCTTTCCCTGCATCTCTGTTGCAGATGGAAGCTGCTGGTGCCTTTCTCAGCTGTGACCTGTCTTTTGAATGCAGACAGATGTTCCCAGGTGTGTTAAGCAGGTGCTGCTCAATGTTTATGCAAAGCTTTGGTGTGCTCATGGAACCAAGGGGACCCTTGTGACACAGCGGGGGCTGATGGAACCAAGGAGACAATTGTGACAGTTGAGAGCCTCACAGAAACAAGGCTCCATTGTGACGCTGAAGGCAATTACGGAATCCACATCACTGTGACACAGCCGGGCCACGTGGAACCAATGGTCCCTTATGACAATGCAGATCCAAGGAGACCATGGTGACACTATGGGACCGCATGGATCCAAGGGGCCACTGTGACACTGAAGAACTTCATGGAAGCCAGGGTGCAGTGTGACACAGCGGTGCCTGATTGGAAGAAAAGGAACCACTGCTGACAGCCCAGAAACTCCTGGAACCAAGGGGCTGTGGTGACACAGCAGGGCCACATGGAACCAGGGAGACCTGTGACATTTAGAGAACATAATGGAACCAAGAGTCCACTATGACACTGCAGAAACAAGGAGACCATTGGGACGTTGTGGAAGCTCACAGAACCAAGCAGCCCTTGTGACACTCCAGGGCCTCGTTGAAGCAGGGAGACCACTGTGACAGTCCAGAACGTCATGGAACTAAGGCTCTCTTGTGACACAGCAGGCTCCCATGCAACCAATTGTCCATTGTGACAATGCAGATCCCAGGAGACCATGGTTACACTACGGAAGCTCATGGAACCAAGGGTCCATTGTGACAAAGCAAGGCCTTGTGGAACCAAGGAGAGCATTGTGACATAATGGAACCTCGTGGAACCAAGGGTCCGTTGTTAGAGTCCAGAACCAAGGACAGCATTGTGACAGTCCAGAACCTCATGGGACCAAGATTCCCTTGTTACACAGTGGCACTTGATGGAACCAAGGAGCCACTGTAGCACAGCAAAGCTGCATGAAACCTATGGTCCATAGTGCTACTGCGGATCCAGGGAAACCATGGCGATACCACGGAACCTCACGGAGCCAAGGGTCCAGTGTGACCCGGCAGAACCTCTTGGAATCAAGGCAACCATGTCACACTATGGAACCTCATGGAGCCAAGGGTCCAGTGTGCCATTGCGGGGCCTCACTGGAGCAAAGGACATGGTTGATGGGACAGAAGCTCATGGAAACCATGGGCTATTGGGACATTGCAGAGCCTCATGGAGCCAAGGAGACCACTGTGACACCGAGGAACCTTATGGAAGCAAGCAGCCACTGTAGAACCAAGGAGAGCACTGTTGACAGTACAAAACCTCCTGGAACTGAGAGGCCATTGTTCTACAGCGAGGCCTCGTGGAACCAAGGGGCCATGGTGACACTGTGGGGGCCTCCTGAAGCAAATAGTCGTTGTGACACGGCGGGGCTGCTTGTAACCAACTGTCCATCGTGATACTGCAGATCCAAGAGACAGTGCTGACACTATGGCAGTTCATGGAACCGAGAGGCTGTTGTGACACACCAAGGCCTCGTGGCACCAAGGAGAGCATTGTGGCAGTGCAGAACCAAGGAGGCCATTTTGACAGTACAGACCCAAATGGAACCAAGGGTCCACTGTTATCCAGCAGGGCCTCGTGGAACCAAGGGGCCCTCGTGAAAGTGTGCAAGGGGCATAATGGAGTCAGGGACACCACTGATACTGAAATCTGCTGGATAGCAACTTTTGAACACGGTTTTGAGGATCTGAGAGCAGGTATTCTTTATTACACCATGGTGGCCACTTGGGCAATCCTTCATCTACTCGAATGCACTGGCCACCAGGCAATCGGAGCTTTTATCACTCACACTGATGATGTATTCATTAGTTAACCCCACCTGGAATTTATTTGCCATAATTGCACCCCTTCTCACAAGTCCTTCTATGGTTCTTTGGAGTCTGCCTTCAACATGCACTGTCCTTTTTAGGTGACTGCTCTTTGATCCCCGCTTTTGAGGAAGGGCAATATTATTGTTGTGTATAACTTCTGCTTTTGTCAGCCTTGCAGAGCTGAGCTGACATTCTCCTTGCATTTTGTGCACGCTCTGTTTGCCTCAGCTACATCCTTTGTGCGTTTCTCCAAGGCTGTGCTCTTCTGTTCTCTGCCCGCGATAAGTGTAAATGTTCTTCTGTTCTCCTGTCCTTGTCACAATGCTCCCCCCACGAGGCGTGTCTGCAAGCCCCTCCAACCCATGGACTTGGGGTGGGCAAGTGTTCCTGAGGGAACAGGGATGGGACAGCTGGGCTGGACTGGCCCAAGGGATGTTCCATTCCATGTCACAGCACGATCAGCAATCAAGTGGGAGAAGCAGGGGGATGGGGGATTTGCGGGGGGGGGGAGGGGGGGGGAGTGTCACCATCTACCAAGACAGGCCGGGGATTGTTTGATCTCAGAGGTAATAGCAGGCAAATAGCGGGGGACAAATCAGTTTATTCAACAACAGCAATGCATTTTTATTGAATGCCAAACAATTCAGTTGCGATAGAGGGGAGAGATATAGGAAATGGAGTCTAGAGAGAGAAAAAGAGGGGAAGGGGGAAATAGCTACCAACAGACGAGACCAACGTCATGGTGGGCCAGCCAATGGAAGGGTGGTCATCCGTGGGGAGTACTCAGGGTCTTCTCCAGAGGATCGCTCTTTCATAGTCCTTTTCCAAAGCGAGTGGCTTGTGGCCAAGAGGTGGGGAGATTTATGGAGCATTGTGTGGTGCTCCAAGAGACAGGTGCGGTCGTGCAGTACATGCAGGCTTCAGCTGGTACCATGACAGCAGAGTCCAGTGAGCACAACACACCTGCAAAGAGTCCCTTGGCAAGCACCCACCTCAAGCAGGCCAGAAAATCATTGTCCAGAGTCAACCTGGGCGGGGGTCCTTGAGGTCTTCTTGAGAGGGTCACGAGGCAAAAATGAGGGAAACTTCACACCGACCCTTAGAGTGGTAGATGAGAGGCAGCCCTCAGGAAACGGTGGCCACCCAGAGCTGTTACTCCTAGCAGATTTTGGCTGGGAGCAAGCCTTGTATGTAGTGCTTTTTCAGGGGGAATATCAGTTTCAGCCGTGGGAACCTGCAAAAGCGGATGGTACTTTTCCATAGGAAGGAAAGCACAGAGCCTCAGTGCTCCAGGAGCTGAGGAGAGGCAGTCCTCAACATTCCAGGATCAGCCAGTCTTGCCAGGTGGCCCCCGGGAGGCCCAGCCAGCCAGACCTGTTCCATGTTGCCTTGGTTCCATGGGGCCTCACAGGGTCACAATGTTCTCCTTGATTCCAGGAGTCCCTGTAGTGTCCCGATATTCTCCTTGTCACAATATTCTCCCTGCTTCAGTAGTGATAACAATGGCCCCTTGCTTCCCTAAGGTCCTGCAGAGTCACCAAGGCCCCTGGGCTCCATGTGGCCCTGCTGTGTAACAAAGGCTCCTTGGTTCTCTGGGCCGCACAGCTTCATCACTGACCCTTGGTTCCACTGGGGTCCTGAGTCTCACAAAGGTGGCCCTGATTGCATGAGGCACCAGAGTGTCAAAATGGTCTCTTTGGTTCCATGAGGTTCCGCAGTGTCCCCATGGTCGCTGTCAGAGGCTGGATGACATCAATGTCCCCAGACCCCTCGGGATGCTCGGAATGGCCGAGTGGGGCTGGGGCTGGGACAGACCTTGGAATGAGGTGGGACAGAGCCCCGCCCCCAGCCTGGCAGATCTGCCAATCACACAGCATGGGCAGCGCCCAGCCAGCTCTGATTGGCTGAGCCGTCAATCAATCCCACACAGCAGGAGCAGCGCCCACCCAGCTCTGATTGGCTGAGCCGTCAATCAATCACACAGCAGGGGCAGCGCCCACCCAGCTCTGATTGGCCGAGCTGTCAATCAATCCCACACAAAGGCAATGAAACACAGCAGTGAGTGGGAAGAAAGCAGATGTCCCCGAAAAGAGGAGAGCTTACAAAACGCTAGGGAATTGAAAAAATTGGGCATGACGTCAAGCCCTGGTCTGAATCCTGAAATCTCCTGGGTCTGTGTCTCACCCACACTGGAAGCCTAGCAGCTGGTAGCTCTCTGCATATCTATCTGGAGATCTTCTGTCTTTCTGTCTCTTTTTTTCTCTTTTAAACTTCTTATCCTCTTTTACTGGAATGTTTTTGGGTAGTTTAACATTTTTATGCCTAAAGGTTTCCATCTTAAATGGGCTGAGTTAATGATGTTCCTGCTACGCTAAGTGTTGCACGTTGAATTGGATGTTGTATGAAATCATGTGCCAAAGGAGCTTGGTTTTCTGTATTTTTCCAGTACACTTTTGTGTCGTTTTGACCTCTTGAGAATATCTGGCTGGGGTTTCTACTCTGCACCAAACTCGAGTAAAGGAACCTTTGCTCACCCTCAGCATTTCAGTGTTCTGCGGTGTTACAGGCGCGCAGGCTCAGCACGGCCTCTTGTTTCCATCAGGCCCTGCTGTGTCACACTGGCCCTTGGTTCCATGAGCATCTGGAGTGTCACACAGCCTGATGACATTTGTCCTTGCGGCCTCTCCCATCCCAGTGCTCCAGGAACAGCCCCGAGCCACCTGTGAGGGACAGGCCCTGCTGGCCCAGGCCTGGGCTCAGGCCTTGGCCTTTCTGCTTCCTCCAACCAGCCCAGGCCTTGCTCAGCATTGCAGTTCCCTGCTCACAGCCTCGGGCTCCTGCAATCCTGGCCTCAAGGATCTGCTCTCACCACTCCCTGGGGAGCCTTTGGCAGTCCCTGCCCTCAGTGGGGCCACTGATGCTCCAAGGGACTTGGAGTTTTGCTTCTGACTCCTTGAGCAGCTTCTTCAACCTTCTCTCAGTGCCTGGGGCTCCTGGACTCAGCCCCAAATCCACCGTTGGGGATCATTAAAATACAGAAAACCCTCAGGAGCTCTTTGTCTTCTTTCCAATGTCTTCCAGTCTCCAGGCCTTGTGCAGCTGCTTGGAGTCACTTTGGAGTTCTCTTAAGGAGGAAGATTTCAAGGTACAGCTCACGATTTTCAGTGTTATAAAAGGGAGTAATTTTTCTTTTTCAGTTCAAAGAAGAAGCAACTTAGGCATTCCCCAGGTGATCTTGATGCTGAACGTCTCCTTAGGAGGCGTGGGCCCACAGAAGAATGAGCCCCTTGCAGGCTGACCCTGTTTGGACAAGCTGCTCCCCAAGCCCAGCCTCAGCGTGTCTGACATGGCCCAGCTGGGACTGACATGCCTGGCCCTGCACCGGAAGCCCTTCCCCCTGAACTCTGCAGCTGGCTGTCCCTGCCCACTGCACCATGTCGCACGTGCTCTCCTCAGGGCTCTGCCTGCATCCAGGCCCGGGACAAGTATTCCTGTTTGTGAGGAAAGAAGGGAAAAGCCTGAGCAGGTCTCCTAAACGACAAATCCCCACTGTAGAAGCACATGCTGAGTACAGGCTGCCTGGAATGATGACACCTTTCTACTAGGGACAGTGGGACCAGAAATGATGTCTGGATGCAGAATTCTCGGAGTCTTGCAGCTGAATTCTCTGTCCTTGTCCTTTCCCTGCATCTCTGTTGCAGATGGAAGCTGCTGGTGCCTTTCTCAGCTGTGACCTGTCTTTTGAATGCAGACAGATGTTCCCAGGTGTGTTAAGCAGGTGCTGCTCAATGTTTATGCAAAGCTTTGGTGTGCTCATGGAACCAAGGGGACCCTTGTGACACAGCGGGGGCTGATGGAACCAAGGAGACAATTGTGACAGTTGAGAGCCTCACAGAAACAAGGCTCCATTGTGACGCTGAAGGCAATTACGGAATCCACATCACTGTGACACAGCCGGGCCACATGGAACCAATGGTCCCTTATGACAATGCAGATCCAAGGAGACCATGGTGACACTATGGGACCGCATGGATCCAAGGGGCCACTGTGACACTGAAGAACTTCATGGAAGCCAGGGTGCAGTGTGACACAGCGGTGCCTGATTGGAAGAAAAGGAACCACTGCTGACAGCCCAGAAACTCCTGGAACCAAGGGGCTGTGGTGACACAGCAGGGCCACATGGAACCAAGGAGACCTGTGACATTTAGGAACCTCATGGAACCAAGAGTCCACTATGACACTGCAGAAACAAGGAGACCATTGGGACGTTGTGGAAGCTCACAGAACCAAGCAGCCCTTGTGACACTCCAGGGCCTCGTTGAAGCAGGGAGACCACTGTGACAGTCCAGAACGTCATGGAACTAAGGCTCTCTTGTGACACAGCAGGCTCCCATGCAACCAATTGTCCATTGTGACAATGCAGATCCCAGGAGACCATGGTTACACTACGGAAGCTCATGGAACCAAGGGTCCATTGTGACAAAGCAAGGCCTTGTGGAACCAAGGAGAGCATTGTGACGTAATGGAACCTCGTGGAACCAAGGGTCCGTTGTTAGAGTCCAGAACCAAGGACAGCATTGTGACAGTCCAGAACCTCATGGGACCAAGATTCCCTTGTTACACAGTGGCACTTGATGGAACCAAGGAGCCACTGTAGCACAGCAAAGCTGCATGAAACCTATGGTCCATTGTGCTACTGCGGATCCAGGGAAACCATGGCGATACCACGGAACCTCACGGAGCCAAGGGTCCAGTGTGACCCAGCAGAACCTCTTGGAATCAAGGCAACCATGTCACACTATGGAACCTCATGGAGCCAAGGGTCCAGTGTGCCATTGCGGGGCCTCACTGGAGCAAAGGACATGGTTGATGGGACAGAAGCTCATGGAAACCATGGGCTATTGGGACATTGCAGAGCCTCATGGATCCAAGGAGACCACTGTGACACCGAGGAACCTTATGGAAGCAAGCAGCCACTGCAGAACCAAGGAGAGCACTGTTGACAGTACAAAACCTCCTGGAACTGAGAGGCCATTGTTCTGCAGCGAGGCCTCGTGGAACCAAGGGGCCATGGTGACACTGTGGGGGCCTCCTGAAGCAAATAGTCGTTGTGACACGGCGGGGCTGCTTGTAACCAACTGTCCATCGTGATACTGCAGATCCAAGAGACAGTGCTGACACTATGGCAGTTCATGGAACCGAGAGGCTGTTGTGACACACCAAGGCCTCGTGGCACCAAGGAGAGCATTGTGGCAGTGCAGAACCAAGGAGGCCATTTTGACAGTACAGACCCAAATGGAACCAAGGGTCCACTGTTATCCAGCAGGGCCTCGTGGAACCAAGGGGCCCTCGTGAAAGTGTGCAAGGGGCATAATGGAGTCAGGGACACCACTGATACTGAAATCTGCTGGATAGCAACTTTTGAACACAGTTTTGAGGATTTGAGAGCAGGTATTCTTTATTACACCATGGTGGCCACTTGGGCAATCCTTCATCTACTCGAGTGCACTGGCCACCAGGCAATCGGAGCTTTTATCACTCACTGTTGGAGGTTGAATTACGCCCTTTTCTTTCAGTGGAATTTTCTCCCATTGTTATCCTAAGTAATTGTGGCTACACCTTAATACGACAGATAATGTTCTCTCGTAGGGGGGTGGCTGGAGGGGGAGCGGGGGGGGAGAACCGGAAAAGGAAAGGTGGGACGGAGGGGGGTCTGGAGCTCTGCTCTCTCTCGCTTGGCTCCTGGAGTGGGAAGACAACCTGGGCTCTGCTCTGGCATCCTCCCCTGCCATCCCAGCACTGAGATCCACGCTCCCTGCCTTTGGACATCGCTCTGCTGCTCTCCTAGCTCACCCTACTACCCCCGGACACTCTGCTGAGCACCACGACCGACACCGTGAGGGGGGAGTAACTTTCCCCATCCCCGCTCACCCCTGGGCCGCGGCCGCCATCACCCAGCCCTCTTCGACTGCGCGGGACCTGCCCTGCCCCCACAGCACCGGTAACAGCACAGGGAGACGGCCTGCGGCCAGAAGGGACTGGAGCGAAGCTAGACTGTTTCTGTTGCCAATTTTTATAGCTGTTGTTGTTTTCTGACTTGTTAGATACCAGTAAAGAATTGTTATTCTTATCCCCATATCTCCTGCCTGAAGGCGTCTGAATTGGACCTAAAATAATTAAAAGGGAGGGGGGTTGCACTCTGCATCGCAGAAAAGGGGCTCTTGCCTTTCCTTAGACCATACCTGTCTTTCAAACCAAGACAGCTTTTGGCGCCCAACGTGGGGCATTGCCTGAGGGCATTGAGAGTGGGGTAGAAAAGGGGATAACAGTTCTTAAATTACCCAAGCTTGTGGTAGGTGACACCATGCTGTCCAGCTTACCCTGCATTGGCCTCCATGTGGTCACTGCTATATCTCTCCCATTTGCAAGCCCTTTTTTAAACATGAGTTTCATAACCAAGGTTACTGTGGCTATTATCCAGTTTATTATGTGGGTTAATCAGTTGAGGAATTCATGGATTTTTAATTTTCTCTGGAAGATGGCCTCATGGATTCAGAGCTATCACACTCTAAGTGTGTGTTTCTGGGGCTACTTCAATAATGGTACTTACTGTGAGGAAGTGGCAGCAGGTGAAATTTTTTCTCCACCCATCACAGGGTTTTTGAAGTTCACCCCACCAGTCTTCAAGGGGTTCCAATCCACTTTAAATGCTAATGACATTATATTGTGGCTAGTGTTGCTTATATCCCTGTTAAACCTGTTCTATCTAACATTCAGAGATAAGGGGAGATTGACTTGGATAACAACCCTGATACCTACCCCAGGGAGTAGTGATGTTACCCCAGAGCCTGATCCTGTTCCAGAGACTAGGGAGGTTACCCCAGAGCCTGATCCTATCCCAGAGACTAGGGATATTAACCCAGAGTTTGACCCTGCTCCACAGCCCACCTCGGAAAGGAACCACCCAGAATGGGTGGGGGTGCTAACAAAGGAGATACGTGAGATGGGCCAGATGCTGAAGGAGTACCTCTCCCCAACTGGTGAGAAACCCTCCCCCTGCCTTGAAGAGGGAGACTCTGATGGTGCAGCAGTGGGACCCACAGATGTTACATCTGTCCAGGTTCCAGCTGAACTGCAAGGGCACTCAGCAGCAGCAGTTGCCCCTGTGGAAACTAAGAAGTCTAAGATGAAAACAAGGCACCTAGATAATAAGGGTCAGGAAGGGGGCCCCTCACAACCAGCAGGGGAGCCAGAAGTTGAGATCATCACCGAGTCCCTGTCATACGAGAGTCTCCGTAACCTGCGAAAAGACATTGTACGACGGGGCCGTGAGGCCTTTACAACCTGGTTACTGCGGGTCTGGGACCTTATGGGTACAGGTGTGCAACTGGATGGTACTGAGGCAAGGAATTTGGGAGCCTTGACCCAGGACTCAGGTGTGGACCAGGTATTTGTAAGGGAGACAGGTCTCCTTTCCCTCTGGGAGCGACTTTTAATGAGTGTGAGAGAGAGATTTGTCCACAGGGAAAGAATGCAGGAGTACCACCAGAGAACACATTGAAATACCCTTGAGGAAGGGATCCAAAAGCTGAGACAAGTGGCAGTACTGGAGGTGCTCTTTGGGAGGGATGGACAGCATGACAATGACCCTGACAAGGTCAGGTGCACAGGGCAGATGTTGTGGAATCTGGCAAACCTGGGCCCATCTCAATATACCCCCTTTATTGCAATGATTGATGCTGATACCAACCAAGTGACAGTGGGTTCTGTTGCCAACAGGCTCAGGAATTATCAGAGTATGATGGCTGGCCCAGTGCAGGCTCATGTCTCTGCTGTGGCTAAGGACCTCAGAGAGGAGTTTAAGGAGGAGATGAAGGAGATAAGGGAAGAGGTGAGGAAGATCGGTGCAGCACCAGTGCGAGTCATGGACCCCAAAAGTAGAGCCCAATGCCCCCCAGCTAGGGAGAGAGGGTACACCCCATGTGCTGACCTGTGGTTTTTTCTACGTGACCACAGGGAAGACATGAGAAGGTGGGATGGGAAACCCACTTCTGTCCTGGCAGCACGGGTGCGCCAACTCAGGGAGGGGAACACCAACAGAGGGAACTCCACTAAAGTGAGGGTAGCCTCAGCCTCCCATGGAGGTGCAGGGTATTACAGAAGGGAAGATGATCTGTCAGATCCCCTTGAAGGAACCTCCAGTATGTATGCCCAGGAGAGAAATAATAACCAGGGCTAGAGGGGCCCTGCCTCTAGCCAGGGAGAGGCACGGGAAAACCGGATCTTTTGGACGGTGTGGATCCGATGGCCTGGCACATCAGAGCCACAGGAACACAGAGCATTGGTTGACACTGGTTCACAATGTACATTAATACCATCAGGACATGTCGGGAAGGAACCTGTTTCAATTGCTGGGGTTACAGGGGGATCTCAGGAATTGACTCTGCTGGAGGCTGAGGTGAGCCTGACTGGGAAAGAGTGGCAGAAACATCCAATTGTGACTGGCCCAGAGGCACCATGTATCCTAGGCATAGACTTCCTCAGGAATGGCTATTACAAAGACCCAAAGGGACTCAGGTGGGCTTTTGGAATAGCTGCTGTGGCAGCAGAGGGCATTAAGCAGTTGAACACCCTGCCTGGGCTATCAGAAAACCCATCTGCAGTGGGACTCCTCAGAGTGAAAAAGCAACAGGTGCCAATTGCTACCTCAACAGTGCACCGCCGGCAGTACCGGACGAATCGAGATGCCGTGATCCCCATCCACAAGATAATCCGTGAGCTGGAGAGCCAAGGGGTGGTCAGCAAAACCCACTCACCCTTCAACAGCCCCATCTGGCCTGTGCGTAAATCTGAAGGAGAATGGAGATTGACAGTGGACTATCGTGCATTGAATGAGGTGACTCCACCGCTGAGCGCTGCCATGCCGGACATGCTGGAACTGCAGTACGAGCTGGAGTCCAAGACAGCAAAGTGCTACGCCACCATTGACATCGCCAATGCATTTTTCTCCATTCCTCTGGCAGCAGAGTGCAGGCCTCAGTTCGCTTTCACCTGGAGGGGTGTGCAATACATGTGGAACCGACTGCCCCAGGGGTGGAAACACAGCCCCACCATCTGTCATGGGCTGATCCAGGCTACACTGGAGAAGGGTGGAGCTCCAGAACATCTGCAGTACATTGATGACATCATTGTGTGGGGGGATACGGCAATGGAAGTATTTCAGAAAGAAGAAAAGATCATTGAGATTCTGCTGGGAGCCGGCTTCGCCATTAAAAAGAGCAAAGTCAAAGGGCCTGCCCAAAAGATCCAGTTCCTGGGAGTAAAGTGGCAAGATGGACGGCGCCAGATCCCCAGTGAGGTCATCAATAAGATCACTGCAATGTCTCCACCAACCAGCAAGAAGGAAACACAAGCCTTCCTAGGTGCCATAGGCTTTTAGAGAATGCACATTCCTGAGTACAGCCAGATTGTGAGCCCTCTTTACCTGGTCACCCGCAAGAAGAACGATTTCCACTGGGGCCCTGAGCAGCAGCAAGCCTTTGCCCAGATCAAGCAGGAAATTGCTCATGCAGTAGCCCTTGGCCCAGTCAGGACGGGACCAGATGTGAAGAACGTGCTCTACTCTGCAGCCGGGAACCATGGTCTGTCCTGGAGCCTTTGGCAGAAGGTGCCTGGTGAGACACAAGGCCGACCACTGGGGTTCTGGAGCCGAAGCTACAGAGGGTCCGAGGCCAACTACACTCCGACGGAGAGGGAAATCTTGGCCGCCTATGAAGGGGTCCAAGCTGCCTCAGAGGTGGTTGGCACGGAAACACAACTCCTCCTGGCACCCCGACTGCCAGTGCTAGGGTGGATGTTTAAAGGAAAGGTTCCCTCAACCCACCATGCCACTGACGCCACATGGAGTAAATGGATTGCCCTCATCACACAACGTGCCCGTATTGGAAACCCGAATCGCCCTGGGATTTTGGAGATAATTACCAACTGGCCAGAAGGGGAAGACTTTGGTCTTGCCAACGAAGAGGAACAGGAACAGGTGACCCGGGCCGAAGAAGCCCCACCGTATAACCAACTGCCAGCAGATGAAACATGCTATGCTCTTTTCACTGATGGTTCCTGCCGCATCGTGAGGATGAACCGGAAGTGGAAAGCAGCCGTATGGAGCCCCACACGACAGGTCGCACAAGCTACTGAAGGAGAAGGTGGATCGAGTCAACTTGCTGAACTCAAAGCTGTTCAGCTGGCCCTGGACATTGCTGAAAGAGAGAAGTGGCCAAAACTCTACCTTTACACTGATTCATGGATGGTAGCCAATGCTCTGTGGGGATGGCTGGAAAGGTGGAAAAAGGCTAACTGGCAACGTAGAGGAAAACCAATCTGGGCTGCCAATGAATGGAAAGACATTTCCACCCGGGTGGAGAAGCTGCCTGTGAAAGTCCGTCATGTAGATGCCCATGTCCCCAAGAGTCGGGCTAATAAGGAACACCGACACAATGAGCAGGTAGATCAGGCTGCACAGATAAAGGTGTCGAAGATAGATTTAAACTGGCAGCACAAGGGAGAGTTGTTCCTGGCTCGATGGGCCCATGATGCCTCAGGTCATCAGGGCAGAGATGCCACATATAAGTGGGCACGAGACCGAGGGGTGGATCTAACCATAGACAGTATTTCTCAAGTTATCCATGACTGTGAGACATGCGCTTCCATCAAGCAAGCCAAGCGGGTGAAGCCCCTCTGGTATGGGGGGCGATGGTCCAAATATAAGTATGGAGAGGCCTGGCAAATTGACTACATCACACTGCCTCAAACCCGCCAGGGCAAGCACTATGTACTGACCATGGTGGAAGCCACCACTGGATGGTTGGAGACCTACCCTGTGCCTCATGCCACTGCTCGGAACACCATCCTGGGCCTGGAAAAACAAGTTCTTTGGAGGCATGGTACCCCTGAGAGAACTGAGTCAGACAATGGGACTCATTTCAAGAACAGCCTTATAAACACCTGGGCTAGAGAACACGGCATTGAGTGGGTGTACCATATCCCCTACCACGCACCAGCTGCAGGGAAAGTTGAACGGTGCAATGGCCTGCTTAAAACCACCTTGAAGGCACTGGGTGGGGGAACTTTCAAAAACTGGAAGATTAATCTACCAAAGGCCACCTGGTTAGTGAACACCCGAGGTTCCACTAACCGAGCAGGCCCTGCCCAATCTAAGCCCTTGGAAATATCAAATGGAGATAAGGTTCCAGTGGTACACGAGAGGTATGCTGGGAAAAACTGTTTGGGTGAATCCTGCCTCCAGCAAAGACAATCCCATCCATGGAGTTGTATTCGCTCAAGGACCAGGTTGCACCTGGTGGGTGATGCAAAAGAATGGAGAGACCAGATACATACCCCAAGGAGACCTTGTTTTAGGGTGAAATACCTATAGTACTGTGCCTATGTCTCTAACTGCATGTATGTATATATAATGTAACAGTTTAATTTGATATAGCATATTAGTATGGGAGAAATTCAGGGGTGGATAATGTTGGAGGTTGAATTACGCCCTTTTCTTTCAGTGGAATTTTCTCCCATTGTTATCCTAAGTAATTGTGGCTACACCTTAAAACGACAGATAATGTTCTCTCGTAGGGGGGTGGCTGGAGGGGGAGTGGGGGGAGGGAACCGGAAAAGGAAAGGTGGGACGGAGAGGGGTCTGGAGCTGGGCTCTCTCTCGCTTGGCTCCTGAAGTGAGAAGACAACCTGGGCTCTGCTCTGGCATCCTCCCCTGCCATCCCAGCACTGAGATCCACGCTCCCTGCCTTTGGACATCGCTCTGCTGCTCTCCTAGCTCACCCTACTACCCCCGGACACTCTGCTGAGCACCACGACCGACACCGTGAGGGGGGAGTAACTTTCCCCATCCCCGCTCACCCCTGGGCCGCGGCCGCCATCACCCAGCCCTCTTCGACTGCGCGGGACCTGCCCTGCCCCCACAGCACCGGTAACAGCACAGGGAGACGGCCTGCGGCCAGAAGGGACTGGAGCGAAGCTAGACTGTATCTGTTGCCAATTTTTATAGCTGTTGTAGTTTTTCTGCTTTGTTAGATACCAGTAAAGAACTGTTATTCTTATCCCCATATCTCCTGCCTGAAGTTGTCTGAATTGGACCTAAAATAATTAAAAGGGAGGGGGGTTGCACTCTGCATCGCAGAAAAAGGGACTCTTGCCTTTCCTTAGACCATACCTGTCTTTCAAACCAAGACACTCACACTGATGATGTATTCATTAGTTAACCCCACCTGGAATTTATTTGCCATAATTGCACCCCTTCTCACAAGTCCTTCTATGGTTCTTTGGAGTCTGTCTTCAACATGCACTGTCCTTTTTAGGTGACTGCTCTTTGATCCCTGCTTTTGAGGAAGGGCAATATTATTGTTGTGTATAACTTCTGCTTTTGTCAGCCTTGCAGAGCTGAGCTGACATTCTCCTTGCATTTTGTGCACGCTCTGTTTGCCTCAGCTACATCCTTTGTGCGTTTCTCCAAGGCTGTGCTCTTCTGTTCTCTGCCCGCGATAAGTGTAAATGTTGTTCTGTTCTCCTGTCCTTGTCACAATGCTCCCCCCACGAGGCGTGTCTGCAAGCCCCTCCAACCCATGGGCTTGGGGTGGGCAAGTGTTCCTGAGGGAACAGGGATGGGACAGCT
The DNA here is from genome assembly GCF_052056855.1 of Sturnus vulgaris. Classification (NCBI taxonomy): domain Eukaryota; kingdom Metazoa; phylum Chordata; class Aves; order Passeriformes; family Sturnidae; genus Sturnus; species Sturnus vulgaris. The sequence continues at coordinate 1,202,203 of NW_028276070.1, forward strand.
GGGCTGGACTGGCCCAAGGGATGTTCCATTCCATGTCACAGCACGATCAGCAATCAACTGGGAGAAGCAGGGGGATGGGGGATTTGGACGGGGGGGGGCGGGGGTGTCACCATCTACCAACACAGGCCGGGGATTGTTTGATCTCAGAGGTAATAGCAGGCAAATAGCGGGGGACAAATCAGTTTATTCAACAACAGCAATGCATTTTTATTGAATGCCAAACAATTCAGTTGCGATAGAGGGGAGAGATATAGGAAATGGAGTCTAGAGAGAGAAAAAGAGGGGAAGGGGGAAATAGCTACCAACAGACGAGACCAACGTCATGGTGGGCCAGCCAATGGAAGGGTGGTCATCCGTGGGGAGTACTCAGGGTCTTCTCCAGAGGATCGCTCTTTCATAGTCCTTTTTCAAAGCGAGTGGCTTGTGGCCAAGAGGTGGGGAGATTTATGGAGCATTGTGTGGTGCTCCAAGAGACAGGTGCGGTCGTGCAGTACATGCAGGCTTCAGCTGGTACCATGACAGCGGAGTCCAGTGAGCACAACACACCTGCAAAGAGTCCCTTGGCAAGCACCCACCTCAAGCAGGCCAGAAAATCATTGTCCAGAGTCAACCTGGGCGGGGGTCCTTGAGGTCTTCTTGAGAGGGTCATGAGGCAAAAATGAGGGAAACTTCACACCGACCCTTAGAGTGGTAGATGAGAGGCAGCCCTCAGGAAACGGTGGCCACCCAGAGCTGTTACTCCTAGCAGATTTTGGCTGGGAGTAAGCCTTGTATGTAGTGCTTTTTCAGGGGGAATATCAGTTTCAGCTGTGGGAAGCTGCAAAAGGGGATGGTACTTTTCCATAGGAAGGAAAGCACAGAGCCTCAGTGCTCCAGGAGCTGATGAGAGGCAGTCCTCAACATTCCAGGATCAGCCAGTCTTGCCAGGTGGCCCCCGGGAGGCCCAGCCAGCCAGACCTGTTCCATGTTGCCTTGGTTCCATGGGGCCTCACAGGGTCACAATGTTCTCCTTGATTCCAGGACTCCCTGTAGTGTCCCGATATTCTCCTGTCACAATATTCTCCCTGCTTCTGTAGTGTTAACAATGGCCCCTTGCTTCCCTAAGGTCCTGCAGAGTCACCATGGCCCCTGGGCTCCATGTGGCCCTGCTGCGTAACAAAGGCTCCTTGGTTCTCTGGGCCGCACAGCTTCATCACTGACCCTTGGTTCCATTGGGGTCCTGAGTCTCACAAAGGTGGCCCTGATTGCATGAGGCACCAGAGTGTCAAAATGGTCTCTTTGGTTCCATGAGGTTCCGCAGTGTCCCCATGGTCGCTGTCAGAGGCTGGATGACATCAATGTCCCCAGACCCCTCGGGACGCTCGGAATGGCCGAGTGGGGCCGGGGCTGGGACAGACCTTGGAATGAGGTGGGACAGAGCCCCACCCCCAGCCATGGCCTGGCAGATCTGCCAATCACACAGCAGGGGCAGCGCCCACCCAGCTCTGATTGGCTGAGCCGTCAATCAATCCCACACAGCAGGGGCAGCGCCCAGCCTGCTCTGATTGGTTGAGCCGTTAATCAGTCACACAGCAGGAGCAGCGCCCAGCCTGCTCTGATTGGTTGAGCCGTTAATCAATCACACAGCAGGGGCCGCGCCCACCCAGCTCTGATTGGCCGAGCTGTCAATCAATCCCACACAAAGGCAATGAAACACAGCAGTGAGTGGGAAGAAAGCAGATGTCCCCGAAAAGAGGAGAGCTTACAAAACGCTAGGGAATTTAAAAAATCGGGCATGACGTCAAGCCCTGGTCTGAATCCTGAAATCTCCTGGGTCTGTGTCTCAGCCACACTGGAAGCCTAGCAGCTGGTAGCTCTCTGCATATCTATCTGGAGATCTTCTGTCTTTCTGTCTCTTTTTTCTCTTTTAACCTTCTTATCCTCTTTTACTGGAATGTTTTTGGGTAGTTTAACATTTTTATGCCTAAAGGTTTCCATCTTAAATGGGCTGAGTTAATGATGTTCCTGCTACGCTAAGTGTTGCACGTTGAATTGGATGTTGTATGAAATCATTTGCCAAAGGAGCTCGGCTTTCTGTATTTTTCCAGTACACTTTTGTGTCGTTTTGACCTCTTGAGAATATCTGGCTGGGGTTTCTACTCTGCACCAAACTCGAGGAAAGGAACCTTTGCTCACCCTCAGCATTTCAGTGTTCTGCGGTGTTACAGGCGCGCAGGCTCAGCATGGCCTCTTGTTTCCATCAGGCCCTGCTGTGTCACACTGGCCCTTGGTTCCATGAGCATCTGGAGTGTCACACAGCCTGATGACATTTGTCCTTGCTGCCTCTCCCATCCCAGTGCCCCAGGAACAGCCCCGAGCCACCTGTGAGGGACAGGCCCTGCTGGCCCAGGCCTGGGCTCAGGCCTTGGCCTTTCTGCTTCCTCCAACCAGCCCAGGCCTTGCTCAGCATTGCAGTTCCCTGCTCACAGCCTCGGGCTCCTGCAATCCTGGCCTCAAGGATCTGCTCTCACCACTCCCTGGGGAGCCTTTGGCAGTCCCTGCCCTCAGTGGGGCCACTGATGCTCCAAGGGACTTGGAGTTTTGCTTCTGACTCCTTGAGCAGCTTCTTCAACATTCTCTCAGTGCCTGGGGCTCCTGGACTCAGCCCCAAATCCACCGTTGGGGATTATTAAAATACAGAAAACCCTCAGGAGCTCTTTGTCTTCTTTCCAATGTCTTCCAGTCTCCAGGCCTTGTGCAGTGCTTGGAGTCACTTTGGAGTTCTCTTAAGGAGGAAGATTTCAAGGTACAGCTCATGATTTTCAGTGTTATAAAAGGGAGTAATTTTTCTTTTTCAGTTCAAAGAAGAAGCAACTTAGGCATTCCCCAGGTGATCTTGATGCTGAACGTCTCCTTAGGAGGTGTGGGCCCACAGAAGAATGAGCCCCTTGCAGGCTGACCCTGTTTGGACAAGCTGCTCCCCAAGCCCAGCCTCACCGTGTCTGACATGGCCCAGCTGGGACTGACATCCCTGGCCCTGCACCGGAAGCCCTTCCCCCTGAACTCTGCAGCTGGCTGTCCCTGCCCACTGCACCATGTCCCACGTGCTCTCCTCAGGGCTCTGCCTGCATCCAGGCCCGGGACAAGTATTCCTGTTTGTGAGGAAAGAAGGGAAAAGCCTGAGCAGGTTTCCTAAACGACAAACCCCCACTGTAGAAGCACATGCTGAGTACAGGCTGCCTGGAATGATGACACCTTTCTACTAGGGACAGTGGGACCAGAAATGATGTCTGGATGCAGAATTCTCAGAGTCTTGCAGCTGAATTCTCTGTCCTTGTCCTTTCCCTGCATCTCTGTTGCAGATGGAAGCTGCTGGTGCCCTTCTCAGCTGTGACCTCTCTTTTGAATGCAGACAGATGTTCCCAGGTGTGTTAAGCAGGTGCTGCTCAATGTTTATGCAAAGCTTTGGTGTGCTCATGGAACCAAGGGGACCCTTGTGACACAGCGGGGGCTGATGGAACCAAGGAGACAATTGTGACAGTTGAGAGCCTCACAGAAACAAGGCTCCATTGTGACGCTGAAGGCAATTACGGAATCCACATCACTGTGACACAGCCGGGCCACATGGAACCAATGGTCCCTTATGACAATGCAGATCCAAGGAGACCATGGTGACACTATGGGACCGCATGGATCCAAGGGGCCACTGTGACACTGAAGAACTTCATGGAAGCCAGGGTGCAGTGTGACACAGCGGTGCCTGATTGGAACAAAGGAACCACTGCTGACAGCCCAGAATCTCCTGGAACCAAGGGGCTGTGGTGACACAGCAGGGCCACATGGAACCAAGGAGACCTGTGACATTTAGGAACCTCATGGAACCAAGAGTCCACTATGACACTGCAGAAACAAGGAGACCATTGGGACGTTGTGGAAGCTCACAGAACCAAGCAGCCCTTGTGACACTCCAGGGCCTCGTTGAAGCAGGGAGACCACTGTGACAGTCCAGAACGTCATGGAACTAAGGCTCTCTTGTGACACAGCAGGCTCCCATGCAACCAATTGTCCATTGTGACAATGCAGATCCCAGGAGACCATGGTTACACTACGGAAGCTCATGGAACCAAGGGTCCATTGTGACAGAGCAAGGCCTTGTGGAAACAAGGAGGACCTTGTGGAACCAAGGAGAGCATTGTGACGTAATGGAATCTCGTGTAATCAAGGGTCCGTTGTTAGAGTCCAGAACCAAGGACAGCATTGTGACAGTCCAGAACCTCATGGGACCAAGATTCCCTTGTTACACAGTGGCACTTGATGGAACCAAGGAGCCACTGTAGCACAGCAAAGCTGCATGAAACCTATGGTCCATAGTGCTACTGCGGATCCAGGGAAACCATGGCGATACCACGGAACCTCACGGAGCCAAGGGTCCAGTGTGACCCGGCAGAACCTCTTGGAATCAAGGCAACCATGTCACACTATGGAACCTCATGGAGCCAAGGGTCCAGTGTGCCATTGCGGGGCCTCACTGGAGCAAAGGACATGGTTGATGGGACAGAAGCTCATGGAAACCATGGGCTATTGGGACATTGCAGAGCCTCATGGAGCCAAGGAGACCACTGTGACACTGAGGAAGAATTATGGAAGCAAGCAGCCACTGCAGAACCAAGGAGAGCACTGTTGACAGTACAAAACCTCCTGGAACTGAGAGGCCATTGTTCTACAGCGAGGCCTCGTGGAAGCGAGGGGCCATGGTGCCACTGTGGGGGCCTCCTGAGCCAAATAGTCGTTGTGACACAGCGGGGCTGCTTGTAACCAACTGTCCATCGTGATCCTGCAGATCCAAGAGACCGTGCTGACACTATGGCAGTTCATGGAACCGAGAGGCTGTTGTGACACACCAAGGCCTCGTGGCACCAAGGAGAGCATTGTGGCAGTGCAGAACCAAGGAGGCCATTTTGACAGTACAGACCTGAATGGAACCAAGCCTCCATTGTTATTCAGCAGGGCCTCGTGGAACCAAGGGGCCCTCGTGAAAGTGTGCAAGGGGCATAATGGAGTCAGGGACACCACTGATACTGAAATCTGCTGGATAGCAACTTTTGAACACAGTTTTGAGGATTTGAGAGCAGGTATTCTTTATTACACCATGGTGGTCACTTGGGCAATCCTTCATCTACTCGAGTGCACTGGCCACCAGGCAAACGGAGCTTTTATCACTCACGCTGATGATGTATTCATTAGTTAACCCCTCCTGGAATTTATTTGCCATAATTGCACCCCTTCTCACAAGTCCTTCTATGGTTCTTTGGAGTGTGTCTTCAACATGCACTGTCCTTTTTAGGTGACTGCTCTTTGATCCCCGCTTTTGAGGAAGGGCAATATTATTGTTGTGTATAACTTCTGCTTTTGTCAGCCTTGCAGAGCTGAGCTGACATTCTCCTTGCATTTTGTGCACGCTCTGTTTGCCTCAGCTACATCCTTTGTGCGTTTCTCCAAGGCTGTGCTCTTCTGTTCTCTGCCCTTGATAAGTGTAAATGTTCTTCTGTTCTCCTGTCCTTGTCACAATGCTCCCCCCACGAGGCGTGTCTGCAAGCCCCTCCAACCCATGGGCTTGGGGTGGGCAAGTGTTCCTGAGGGAACAGGGATGGGACAGCTGGGCTGGACTGGCCCAAGGGATGTTCCATTCCATGTCACAGCACGATCAGCAATCAACTGGGAGAAGCAGGGGGATGGGGGATTTGGACGGGGGAGGGTGTCACCATCTGCCAACACAGGCCAGGGATTGTTTGATCTCAGAGGTAATAGCAGGCAAATAGCGGGGGACAAATCAGTTTATTCAACAACAGCAATGCATTTTTATTGAATGCCAAACAATTCAGTTGCGATAGAGGGGAGAGATATAGGAAACGGAGTATAGAGAGAGAGAAAAAGAGGGGAAGGGGGAAATAGCTATCAACAGACGTGACCAACGTCATGGTGGGCCAGCCAATGGAAGGGTGGTCATCCGTGGGGAGTACTCAGGGTCTTCTCCAGAGGATCGCTCTTTTATAGTCCTTTTCCAAAGCGAGTGGCTTGTGGCCAAGAGGTGGGGAGATTTATGGAGCATTGTGTGGTGCTCCAAGAGACAGGTGCGGTCGTGCAGTACATGCAGGCTTCAGCTGGTACCATGACAGCAGAGTCCAGTGAGCACAACACACCTGCAAAGAGTCCCTTGGCAAGCACCCACCTCAAGCAGGCCAGAAAATCATTGTCCAGAGTCAACCTGGGCGGGGGTCCTTGAGGTCTTCTTGAGAGGGTCATGAGGCAAAAATGAGGGAAACTTCACACCGACCCTTAGAGTGGTACATGAGCGGCAGCCCTCAGGAAACGGTGGCCACCCAGAGCTGTTACTCCTAGCAGATTTTGGCTGGGAGCAAGCCTTGTATGTAGTGTTTTTTCAGGGGGAATATCAGTTTCAGCCGTGGGAACCTGCAAAAGGGGATGGTACTTTTCCATAGGAAGGAAAGCACAGAGCCTCAGTGCTCCAGGAGCTGATGAGAGGCAGTCCTCAACATTCCAGGATCAGCCAGTCTTGCCAGGTGGCCCCCGGGAGGCCAAGTCAGCGAGATCTGTTCCATGTCCCCTTGGTTCCATGGGGCCCTACGGTGTCTCAATGTTGTCTTTGCTTCTGCAGGCTCACAATGGCCCCTTGCTTCCATGAGACCCTGCAGGGTCACAATGGCCCTTTGGTTCTCAGGAGCCCCACAATGGTTTCCATGATTCCATGGGGCCTTGCAATGCTACAATGGTCTCCATGGATCCACGGTGCCGTGCAGGATCACAAGGGCCCTTGGTCTGCACGAGGCCCTGGAATGCAACGGTGGCCTCTTGCTTCTACAAAGCCCTGCTACTTCACACAGGGCCCTTGGCGTGATGCAGCCCAGCAGGGCCACAGTGATGTCCTTGGGGCCACAGAGTCCCCACAGTGTCACAATGGTCTCCATAGGAAGGAAACAACTGAGCCCCAGTGTCGCAGGGGCAGATGAGGGGCAGTCACCAGAGGCCAACGACAGTCAGATTAGACAGTGCTGGCAAATTTTCTCTGGGAGTAATCCTCGGATAGATGTCATTTTAGAGGCAGAATAGCAATTCCAGACATGGACATCTAGACGAGAAGGTTGGTTGTTTTCCATAGGAAGGAAAGCATGGATGAGTGTCGTTACAGGGGCAGATGAAAGGTGTCTCTCAGAAGCCAAGGCCAGGCAGACCTCTCTCGTCTGGTAGCTTTTGTCTGAAAGCAACCCTTGGATATAGGCAATTTCAGAGCTAGAATCCTAATCTTGGCCATTTCTGCATTGAGAAGAGAGACTTTTTTCCATAGGAAGGAAAGCACAGAGCCCGAGTGTTTGAAAGGCAGAATAGTAGACAGGGGGCTCCTGGGAGGCCGTGCCAGCCAGATGTGTTTGTCGTGGCAGCTTTTGTCACAGAGAAGTTCTTGGATCTCCAGTATTTTGGTGGCTGCGTCTCGATTTGGGCCACGGACACCTTGAGACTAAGGAGGGTTCTTTTCCATTGGAAGGAAAGCACTGAGCCCCTGTGTTCCAAAAGCAGGAGAGAGGCAGCCCCCAAGTTGCCATGGGCAGCCAGACCTGTCTGTCCTGGCAGCTTTCATCTGGGGGAAACACTTGGATATAGGGATTTTTGCATCCCAGGGGGGATTTTGGCGTGAATTTTGGGGATTTTGGATTTCCCAGGTGAATTTCTGAGGTGAAAAGGTTCAAAAAGTTTTTTTGGAAATCAAGTTAAAGCCAGAAGATTATTGAAAATTAATAGATGTGATGCAAGTAGGTAATATGCAGACAATACACAGCGAGACAAATCATGGGAAAAATAGAGTGTTAACACATGAGTGTGTAACGATGGGATCAGTATAGCTAAGGCTGAGTTGAAGCTGAATTTGGAAAAGCATGCCAAAAATAAGAATAATAAAGGCACCTACGGGTTTTCAGTGGGAAAAGGAAGATGAAAAGAAACCTATCACACCTCCCCTATTCCCCCCCACCCCCATAAGCCAGACAGGACTAGTGACAACAGACAAGGAGAAGGCACCAAATTTCTATGCAGTAGCAGCATTCCAGGTGTGAGGAATTTTGAAGACTCCAGTTCCTCACCAATTTGCTGTGAAATAATGGCATTCTCGGTGTTGGGAATTTTGAACCTTCCAATTCCCCTCACTAATTCCCATGGAATTACAGAATTCCAAGTGTCAGGAACTGAGAATCCTCCATTTCTCCTCTCAATTTCCCATGGAATTATGGCATTCCGGGTTTGAAGAATTTACGGTCCCCCATATGCCCCCTCAAATTCATATCAAATTCCCATGGAATAACAGCATTCCTGGTGACACAAAATTCGAATACTCCAGTTCCCCACCAAAATTCACTTGGAATAATGGCATTCCGGGTGTTAGGAATTTAGAATGTGCCAGATGCAGTCGCAAAATCACAGCAAATTCCCATGGAATAACTATGTTCCAGTTGTCAAGAAATTAGACTATTCCATTTCCCCACACAAATTCCCATGGAATTACAGCATTTCTGCTGTTGGGAATTTTGAATCCTCCTGTTTCACTTCCAAATTCCCACCAAAACCAAATAAAGCACTAAACATTTACTCCCCAAAAAATCTACAAAGAAGAAATATTTAGAACCTTCTCAATTGTTTTTTTCAAATTTCAGTTGTTTGTTTTTTTAACATACTCAGAATCTCCTACAATTTTATTTTATCATAAAGAGCACTAGACAAACAAAGCTTTATAACAAAAAGCCAGACCCTGATACATGGTAAAATTCTCATTTTTAATCTTTTTTTGGCATTTCTTATCGTTTTTTCTCTTCTTTTCACTGCAATTGCATCACAAGTAACAAGAATGAAAAAAGGCCACAATCCATCAGTATTTTCACCATTTTATAGAAGTTTCTAAAAATATTGCAGAAGCAGGATGGGCAAAAGCAGCACTACACTAAAAGGAGACAACTTCCAGTCTCATCAGAAAGGAAAAGTGGGATTTTCATGGAAAAAAAAATAAATTTTAAACTCCAAAAAATTCCCAAATAAAACCAAAACTTTGGGCCCTTTCAGGCCCTGGTGCCCTGCTATATTGGAATTTCTGCAATTCCTCTCGGGAAAAATCCCAGGAATGATGCAGACGGTTGGTATCTCCTGGAAAAGAGGGTTTTATGGTTTCTTCCTTGGAATCCCGAGTGCTCTGATGCTGGCATATCCTGGCATTCTCACGCCTCTCAGATAAACTTGCTCCAATTCCAGCTGTTTTCCTACCAAGTTTCAAATCCTCCAGCTGAATCCACCACCACATATGAGGAATTTTGCTCATTCCCAGTTTCCAGTTCTTGGCTCATCTAGGTAGGAATGGGGAATATTTTGGGGGTAAAATCCCAGTTCATCTGACTGCCCACTACCTTGTCATGTGCCCCAGCAGAGGAGCCTTGTGGTCCTTGTCCCCAGCCAGCCCAACCTGGGCACCTTGGGGATGTCCCCACTGTCCTGCTGAGGGGTGTCCCAGCCTCGAGGGATCTAGCTGCAGGGCTGGAAGAGGCTTTGGGGAAGCACCAGAGCAGCCAGGTGTCAGGAAAAAGGCATCTGCCCGGGGGCTGCTTATGGAGCTGGATCAAGAGGCACCTCAGAGCCCTCAGCAATCCAGCCAGCAACACCCGGGCAGGAGGACACCGATGGTGGTTCCTGGCTGGGACAGGAGTTGTGGCCATCTCCAGGCACCGGTCTCGAAGGGATCCCTGCAGCTCCGGCCCCTGCCCACCCGCTCTGTCACCAGCACAAAGGCTTCAGCATAACCACTAAAGGCCAAGGGGCTTCTGGACATTTTCCCTGTAACACTGCATGTCTGGGCAGCTTGCTGAGCGGAACCCTTTCCCCCTCTTCCCCGATGCCACAATGTCCCCCGATGCAGACCCTGATCAGAAAAAGAAAGCTCCTGGGAGTCTGTGTATTATAACACATCCTATATTTCTATACCAAAGTAAAACTAAAAGAATAAAAGAACAGTCTTGAAGATAAAGAAAATCCACCTGGCTCAGGTGGCATCGGCAGACAAAGCCTCCCAGATCAACTCTCTGAAGAACTCCAGCAGCACAGCCAGCCGAGATCTGACAGACGAGGCCGTGTCCTCCATGCCCTGCGGAACTGATCTTGCAGATTCTCGAAAATGAAATATTGAGTTCTCCGTAGTGCCTTGAGGATGTATAATGTTTGAATTGCCAGGCTGCTGACGGCAGCGCTGCTGTCATCTGCCATGTCCTCCAGAGCTGGAAGAAGAGAGCCAGGGTCAGATTCCAGATCTGTGGGGACACGAAGAGACCCCCATGCCAGGGCCATCCCAGACCGCCCTAGCCATGACCAGGAGGGAGCAGTGGCCAATGAGATCAGCCCGAAGCTGCTGGCCACGAATCCCCCACGTGCCCCTGAAATCTCGGTGTGCTCTGCCCACGCCGACCCCCGTCCGTACAGGGAGCAGAGCCCTCCGCAGCCAGGCCAGGGCTAGCAGCTACTCCTGCCAGCCCCCGCTGACAGCCTGCTGCCCTCACTCACCTCTGCAGATGAGCTGCAGATCTTCCTGCTGCCTCCTCAAACTCCGTCCGGCGAGCCCTGGGAATGAGAGAGCCTGTCACGGCTCTGCCCAGCGGCACAGCTCCCTGCCAGCGGCGCTGCCAGCCCTGTGGCCACACGCCCTCGTGGCCCGGCAGGGCTCAGCCCGGGCCCTTGCCGCATCCTGACTCCCAAGGGCACGACTGCGAGATAGCGGCAGCAGCCCCGAGGGTAGCCGGGGCTACACTGCGCCGGGCCCGGATGCCGCTGCCGGGGCAGCAGGCAGGGCTGAGGCCGAGCTGCGGCGGGGCGGGGCGGGGAGGGCGCCGGGGCTCACCCATGAACCTGATGGCCGCCTCTCGCAGGGGCTCCTGTGGGCTCTGCACGTACGGCAGGGCCTGGCGCAGGTGCTCGGCCGCTCGGCTCCTGTCGTCTGCCAGCTGGAGAGAGCGGCGGGAGGGAAGGGTCGGGCCGGGCTTTGTGTCCTTTTGCCAGGCGCTCCCCGCTTTGGCCCGCCCCGGCCTCCCCTGCCCGCACAGCCCAGAGGCGCGGCCAGCAGCCGCTGGGCCGGGGCTCCGTCGGCGCCCGGCTCGGGGCCACAGGAGCCTGGAGAAGAGCCCTTGTGGCTCCTGCGTGCAGCACTGGGCAGGGACACAGCTGCCAAGCGCACACAGTGAGCACCGCGCTCAGGGGGCTTCTCCAAGCTGAGCCTGGCGCCTCCAGGCCCTCCTTACCAGGCACTCTGCAAACATCCACAGCTTCTTCTTCTTCACCAGTTTTTCAAGGTCGCTTCTCTTCAGGAGCTTGGTCACACAAAACAGTGTTTTCCGAGAGGCCTGGAGAGCAGCAGAGATGCAGAGATGGCCCCACAGCCCAGAGCACAGGACTCATGTCCCTGTGCCAAGGCTGGGAGGAGGCTGCAGCCTGCCAGGCACCAGATGGGGAGGCAGCCGAGCCCCCTCCCAGGGGGACACCAGCAACCCACAAGTCCTCACCTCTGCCACATGTCGATTCTTATCATGGCAGTGGAAGAACAGTGGGAGCAGGCTCTGCTGCACGTGTATCTTCAGGGCCTTTTTTTCTTTTTCCATTAGAAAAGTCACCAATGTTCGGAAGAGCAATATGGACACCAGCCGCACCTGGCTATTATCCTGTATAAAGGGAAGAAAAAAACCCCTCAGCATTGGCTGCACGGGGCTGAGCTGGCTGCTAGTCTGCAAATTCACAGGGCACAAAGTGTCCGAGCCACTCCCAGTGGCTGTGGCTGTGGGCGCAGAGCCTTACATGGTCAAAGAGTGGCAGGAGGGACTCAGCCAGCTGCAGGGCGATGGGGCTGGGTATCAGCATGTCCTTCTCCAACACGATAAAGCTGAGTATCATAACTGTCAATGTAACTATCTCTCCATCTCTGTCCCGCAGGAGCTCCACAAGACTTTCAATCAGGCAGCACATTTTTTTAGTCTGTGCGGAACATAAGTCTGTTAAATGCCTCCCTGCTGCCCTGGAGGCCAAAGGCCTGTGCCAAAGCACTCGGGCAGTTGAACTGGGAAGCAGGAGAGCTGGGACCAGCTGCCCCAGCACCCGAAGCTCAGCCATGTCCAAGGGGCTGCATTGCCCAGTTCAGCTTCAGTCGCTGCCCCCTTCTCACCAGCGAGGGATCTTCAGTGAGCTCCAGAAGAGCCCTGAGCGCCAGGCGTCGCCTGTCCCTGCACTCGCTCCTCAGGTGCCGTGGCAAGATTTGCAGGACTCTGTTACCACTGCGTTCATTCAAGTCCAGGCACTCCAGGATCTGAAAAGTACAGGGCAGTGACAAAAGACCTGGCTGGCAGGAACCCAGAACCACACAAGGCTGGGCCCAGACAGCAGCACGGGAAATGGGCACCATCCCAGGCAGCTGTGGTGATGAGAGGACAGAGAGCTGGGAGGCAGCTCAGCCAGGCAGCGCTGGCCATCAGGCTCACCTCCACAAGGAATGCCAGGGCAGGCAGATCCCAGCGTGGCTCCTGTGTGCTGAGAAGCCGGAGTAGGTAGCGAAAGATCCGGAAACACAAGAGTTGGGAGACATGGGACATCTCCCTGGCAGGAGTAAAAGTAGGCAAGACTGTGAGCCAGGGGGACAAACATCTCCCAGGACTGACTCACAGAGGTCTGGTCTTTCACCACTATCCTGAAAAGGGGCCTGGGCCATTTGGGAGGAGGCTCCTTGTGGGCACTCTCCTCTCTCAGCCTTTTCCAGTCTGCTTGGCTATCCCTCAGTGACAAGGCCTCTGGCCCACGTCCACGGGGACTGAGTGGAGCACAGAGCACAAATGCCGAGGGAAGAGAGGAGAAGGGAATCTCACCTGGCCAGCAGACCTACAGCATAAAGGTGGGTGTCAGCACCCAGCAGCATGTCCCAGCCATGGTTGTGCTCCATGGCAGTCACCACACTCTCATACTGCATTTGGCAGAGCAGGGACTTCAGGGTCTGCACTGCAAATCTGTGTGCAGAGCAAAGCTCAGGTCACGCTGGGAGCACTGTCTTCTTCTCTGGGGACGTGTCAGGGACAGAAGGACAGGCATGGAGAACCTGTTGGGGCTGGCGGCAAGGCCGTGCTCTTCCTGGCATCCCTTCCAGAAGTTATCGACCTCCTCTGGTATATCCAGAGTGCTGAAGAACACTTGGAAGAGCAGATGGACAAATAGGCGGGGGAAATGCATTGTCACTGCATGTGGGACACAGGGCACCTGGAGGATCTTCCACATCACCAGAGTTGCCTGCAAAGGACAAAGCACCCTGAGACAGCGCTCAGTGCCGAGGTGTCAGTGTGGCAGGGCCTGAGCGTGGCAGAGAGAGGCCAGGGGAGATGCAGGAGGAGCACCGGGCCTGGTGCACCTGAAGCTGCCCCTAGGCCAGGATTCAGCACAGTGCCTGAGGCAGGGAGATGCAGTGGGGGAAGGAGGGTGGAGAGCTGCTGGAGAGGCGACCTTGGGGTGAGCAAAGGCCAGTTCCAGAAACTCACAGCCAGGGCAAAGACACCCGTTCTGTCCCCATCCGAGGTGCATGTGCTGTGCTCTGGCCAGTTCCCTAGCACATCAAGGACTCTTAGCTGTGCCAGCTCCGCAGTCCTGGGCGAGCACAAGATCGTCTTCCACAGGGTCATGGCAGCTCTGTGGGGTCAGAGCTCTGTCTCAGGGCAGTCTCAGACACAGAACCATGGCCTGGGCAGGAGCGGAGTGCTGAGCTGGCTGCTACCTCTGCCTCTGCCCACTGCCCATCACCAACAGTACTCAGGCAGCCCAGCCCTGTGGGGACAGGCCCCTGAGGAGGAGGTAGGGAGCATAGCAGCAGGCTCAGGAGCTGACATGCCAGGGCTGGGAAAGGGAGCAGCCAGAGGGCCCTGGAACTCTCTGTTGCTCAGACACCTGGAACAGGCTGTACAGGGTGATGGGCTGGTGGGTCCATACCTGTCACACGATGGGGCCACACACAGGAGAGTCATCACCACATCAGCGGGCTGTGCCTCAGTGAGATCCAGCAGGGTCCTGTGCAGCCTGTGCTCAGCAAACTGATTTGACATGAGCCACTGGTGGATGTACTTCACTATGCCAGGCACCTGAAGGAGGCACAGGGGAATTGGAAAGCTGCCAGATGGAGTAATGTCCCCAGCTTCCCCAGAGAAGTGTTTCCCTTCCCACCACACTGCGATGGCCTGAAACATTTATGGGGACCAGGAGGCCCCAGTGGCTTGGGAGGCCAAACAATTCCTGGGAGGATCAAGCCCTGGCCACAGGCTGCTTACTTGCTTTGGATTGGAAAAACCCTCTTCTACAAGCATATCCAGCAGGGCAGCACTGGTCTTGGTTTTGAAGATGAGTGGGTATGGTCTGAACGCAGTACCCATGGTCTCATCCTCATGAATTCTCTTGATGAATTTGTAAACCAGCTGTAGGAGAAGGGCAAGAAGCCAGGGCTGTTCCATGGAATGCTCCAAGCGTGGCGCTTGGCTGAGCAGTGACAGCAGGCCCAGCCCAGCTGGGAATGGCTGCAGGTACCTGTGCTGTCCTGCGGAAGAGGCCACCAGTGGGTTCCTGCTCTTGTTTTGGGTCCATGGCTGCACCTGGCAAAGAGCGAGCGCAGCCAGAGCTGAGGGGCTGCTGGAGAGGCTGGAGAACACAGCCCAGCCCTGCATTCCCCAGGCAGGGCCAGCCCTGGGATGCCCCAGGGGATGGAGCACGGCCACTGTGAGGTGTCTGCCCGGCCCCTCTTCCATCCTATCTATGGTGTGTCCACAGGGGATGGGATGGGATGGGATGGGGCAAAGCTGGATGCAGGCACCAGCTCTACAGCCGAGCTCTGCCACTCACCCTGCTGCACTGGCTGGAATGGTACCACCTGTTCTGTCTCCTCTGCTGAGGCAGCTCCAGGGCTTTCTTCTTCCTCCTTCATCCTGACCAGCTTGGGCACGTTTGGGGGTCTCTGCTCCATGTCAGTGCCTGGATTGATGGATACTTGCAGGAGAGATGCCTCGGAAAAGCTCCGAGTCAGCAAGTCCTGCAGTTGTGCCTGGAAGGCACCTTCAAGACAAATCTCCTGGGAAGAGTACAGGACAGCAGGTCCTGTCTCTGGTCTCGAGGGCTCCTTCCACAAGGATAGGAGACTCCTCGTCAACGACTGTGTTCAGCAAATCCCTCCTTCCAGTCTTGAGGGCACCTGCTGCAGGGATGGGAGATGCCTTGGAAAAGCTGCGGGGCACCAACTCCTACGGTCTGCCCTCAAGGTCACCTGCAAAAGGGATGCCTCAAGAAGGCCACGGGCCACCAAGCCCTGTGGTCTGGCCTCGAGGTCACCTGCAGGAATAATGCCTCGGAAAAGCTCCGGGTCAGGCACGAACGAGTGTGCTGTACAGGGGTTCCTCGCAGCACCGCTCTGGTGCGTCCTGTCCCGTTGCGTGCTCCGAGCACTGTGGTGTGGCCGTGTCACCGCCAGCTCCTAGGTCACCTCACGTCACAAAGGGTCCTTTGACACCGTTCCATGCCACAGTGACCATGCTGCACTGTATCACAAAGGGCCCTTGCACACAATGCCACCTGCCCTGGGGACACCCTGAGACCACCCAAAGTGGCCCAGCTTGGCAGGAATCCCTCACCCTAATTGTATAAGACAGCCCGACAGGATATTTAGGAGGGGCTCAAACCATCAGCAAATGCTGCCCTGCTCTGCGGGCTCAGGGCAGCAGAAGGAGCCCCCAGTGCTGCCGACGCAGCCGCAGCAGGAAGGGCACAGGGCCTTCCAGAGAAACTGCTCGGCCTCCTTGGGACATGTCCCAGCTGGTGGCCATCCTAAACTCACACAGCGCTGGTGCCCGGCTCCTGCCCTAGAGACCTGTGTCCCGGGGGGCTTCTGTGCCAGAGGGAGCCAAAGCCCACGTGCACTGGGGGCTCTGCTCCTTCCTACAGGGGCTGTTGGCAGGAGCACCTGGAGCAACTGGTGGCAACACTTGGTATCTGTCAGATGATATTGCTCTCTCCAGGAATTAGTTTTTGTCATGGAAGGGATTGGCAGTAGCACAAAAGCACCATCAGCAGCTGAGTTTCCCAGGACCAATAGATTATACACAGATACTGTCATGCTTCCTTGTGCTTTTCAGACAGTTTTGAATTCTGGAAATAAAGAATCTGCCCAGCCTGACATTCTATGCTCCAGTTGCTGCGTGTCTGGCTGTGGCAGCTCATCTCCAACCACAACTGTGTCCCTGCTGAGCACAGCAATGGACGGCCACAAAAAAGGGAATTTCCCCAGTCAACATCAAAGCAGACACGTGGGGAAGTGCAGAGGATAGGGATAACTTGTGAGTCAGGCAGGAATGGGTTGGGGCTTCCTTCCTCTTTGAGTGGCTGCTTCTAAGAGTCCTCTGGGGAGCACAGGGAACAGGAGCTGGCAGACAGGAGCATGGCACATCTCTCGGGGCGTGGTACGGCAGTGTGCACAGCAGGGCCAGCAGGCAGGGAGCAGGTTTTCTTGCTAGTGAGATTTGCTGTGTGTTGTCTGCTGTGTTTCTGTTGCCTGGCTGGTGTTAGGGTTTCTGTTAGTAATGGTCTTTACACGCAGTAATTGTTTTTACCTGCAGTTGGTACAAGTGTACGTAACCAAGTGGAACCCTCAAAAAAGGATGTATCTGTACAGACCCATTCCTGTGTGGAATGGTTGAGCTTATCAGTGGTTTCAAGGGGTGTTGTGGAGGAAGCCTGCCTGTGGTGTGAACAGGTGAACGATCTCCTTTCACTGGTGGCCGAGCTTTGGGAGGAAGTTGAAAGAACAAGAAGCATCAGGGAAAGTGAAAGGGAGATAGACTGGTGGAGTTCAGCCCTTCCATCTTTGAGAGGGGTCCAACAAGAGTCAGAGGACTCCTGTACCTCCCACTGTCAGGCAATAGAAGGGCACCTGGTAGATGAAGGGGACTGGAAATGGTTCCCTGCTCAGGGAGGTAATAATAAAAATTCCTCCTGCGCAGATAATTTAGACGATTTAGAAGAAAATTATCTGCGCAGTGAGCCTCCCCATTACGATTCATCTGTCAAAGGGATCACCACCTCTGACATGAAAAGGAAAAGAAGGGTAGTTGTAGTGGGTGACTCCCTTCTGAGGGGAACTGAGGGCCCCATATGTCGACTGGACCCATCCCACAGGGAGGTCTGCTGCCTCCCTGGGGCCTGGGTATGGGATATCACTGAGAGACTTCGTGGGCTGATTCAGCCCTCTGGTTATTACCCACTGTCAATAGTCCAGGCTGGCAGTGATGAGACTGAAAAGAGGAGTGTCAGGGCAATTAAAAGGGACTTTAGGGCATTGGGTCAAGTGGTTGGTAGGAGTGGGGCACAGGTAGTCTTTTCCTCAGTCCCCATGGTGGCTGAGATAAACAGTGAAAGGAATAGAACTCACATCATTAACAAGTGGGTCAAGGGTTGGTGTCATCGGCAAAATTTTGGATTTTTTGATCATGGGACAACTTTTACAGTACCTGCCCTGCTGGAATCAGATGGGATCCATCTCTCAGTTAAAGTCAAAAGGCTTTTAGCTCATGAACTTGAAGACCTTGTTGAGAGGGCTTTTAAGTAGGTTTGAAGGAGGAAGGGGATGCAGCTGGGCTGTCTGAAAGCAGGCCCAAGGGTAGTAAGCCTGAGTTAGGGGTGAAATCAGTAGCCCAGCTGAGGTGCATGTACACCAATGCATGCTGCATGGGTAATAAACAAGAAGAGCTGGAAACCATGGTGCAAGAGCAGAGCTATGATGTAGCTGCCATCGCTGAAACATGGTGGGATGACTCACGCAGCTGGAGCACTGCACTGGATGGCTACAAGCTCTTCAGAAGAGACAGGAAAGGGAGAAGTGGAGGGGTGGCCCTTTATATTAGGGAGGCTTTTGACACCATGGGTATTGAAATGAATGATGATCAAGTCGAGTGCCTATGGGTAAGAATTCAGGGCAAGGCTACTAAGGCTGACATCCTACTAGGAGTCTGCTTTCGTCCACCCAACCGGGGAGGAGAGGTGGACAACTTTTTCTATAAGCAGCTGGAGAATGTTTCAGCATCATCAGCCCTTGTTCTTGTAGGTGACTTTAAGCTGCCAGACATCTGCTGGGAACTCAATACAGCAGAAAAGAGGCAGTCCAGGAAGTTCTTAGAGTGTGTGGAGGAAAACTTCTTGTTATCCTGGTGAGTCAGCCCACCAGGGAAGGGACTATATTAGATCTGTAGTTTGTAAATAGAGATGGGCTGGTGGGAGATGGGGTGGTTGGAGGCCGCTTGGGGCACAGTGATCATGAAGTTACAGAGTTCTTGATATTTGGTGAAATCAGGAGGAACATCAATAAGACTTTTACATGAGACTTCTGGAGGGCAGACTTTGGCATACTTAGGAGACTTATTCAGAGAGTTCCTTGGGAAACAGCCCTTAAAAATAAAGGAGTTCAGGAAAGGCGGGCGTGCTTCCAAACAGAGATCTTGAGGGCACAGGAGCAGACTGTCTCTGTGTGCTGAAAGGTGAGTCAACGAGGCAAATGTCAAGCCTGGATGTGCAAGGAGGTTTTGAAGGAACTTCGAAATAAAAAGAGGATGTATCGTCTTGGGAAGGAGGGTCAGGTCTCTCAAGAAGTATTTAAGGGGGCTACTAGAGCATGTAGGAAAAAAGTTAGGGAGGCCAAAGCTGTGTTTGAACTACAAATGGCAACTTCTGTAAAAGAGAATAAAAATGTTTTTACAAATATATTAATGGTAAAAGGAAGGGTAAGTCCAGCCTTTGTTCTCTATTGGATGAGAGAGGGAATTTATTAACTGCAGATGAGGAGAAGGCAGAAGTCATTAACACCTTCTTTGCCTCAGTCTTTAGTGGGAAGGTGGCTTGTCCTCTGGACAAGTGTCCTCCTGGATTGTAGATGCTATCAGGGAGCAGAATGGTCCCCCTGTTATCCAGGAGGAGGCAGTCAGAGAACTGCTGAGCAGCTTAGATGTTCATAAATCTATGGGACCAGATGGGATCCACGCCAGGCTGATGAGGGAGCTGGCAGATAAGCTGGCAAAGCCCCTCTGCATCATTTACCAGCAGTCCTGGCTCACTGGTGAGGTTCCAAATGACTGGAAGCTGGCCAATGTGACACTCACTCACAAAACGGGTGGGAAGGAGGATCCTGGCCAGTTATTATAGGCCAGTTAGCCTGACCTCAGTACCAGGTAAGATAATGAAACAGTTTCTACTGAGTGTTATCATGCAGCACTTACAGGATGGTCAGGGTATCAGACCCAGCCAGCATGGGTTTAGGAGGGGTAGGTCGTGTTTGAGCAACCTGATCTCCTTTTATGACCGAGTGACCCACCTGGTGGGTGCAGGAAGGGCTGTGGATGTTGTGTATTTGGACTCCAGCAAGGCCTTTGACACTGTCTCAACACAGCATTCCCTGGAAAAGCTGCAGCCCACGGCTTGGACAGGAGCACTCTTTGCTGGGTTAAGAACTGGCTGGATGGCTGGGCCCAGAGAGTAGTGGTGAACGGTGCTGCATCCAGCTGGGGATCAGTCACCAGTGGTGTCCCTCAGGGCTCTGTGCTGGGGCCAGTCCTGTTCAATATTTTATTGACGACATTGTCTTGGTTTAATTTTGACTTTCCCGGCTAACGCACCAAATTAATGTTTTGAGTTTGAGTTGCCAATTTGAATAAACTTATTTTTCTTGTTGTGAGACAGAACCAGGAGCAAAAGAGCAAGGCAGGCCTAAAACTTGAGAGAGTATAAAAGAAAATTTATTAACTACACAAACAAAAAGAGAGAAAAAAAAATAAATTTCAGAATAAGATTTTTTTAGATCACTCCTTCCCTCCCTCTCCCAATGTTCATAACAACAAAACAAACATATAACAAATACTTCGGTCAGTGCCTAATTTAGTCTTTCTCAGTTCACTCCTGGAGAGAGAAGCTTCTTCTTGTTGAAGTTGTAGGGATTTTTCCCACAAGAATTAAAAAGACAGTTCTCTTGTGGTTTTATTTTTCACGGTTTGCATCCGCCCGGGAACCTGCAACCGTGACGCTCCTCCCAACTCTACAGCCGTCCCAAAGTTGTAGATGTGGGCCATGTCTGCTCCATGGGGTATTACTTTTAAGAATGAAATGTTCAACCACAAAGATTCTCTCTGTCTCCTTTTTCTCTGCTAAGGCTTCATCTTCAGAAAACCAAAATCCCCTTCTTTTCTCAGGACAGAAATTCTTAACACAGGTGCTCTTTAGTCAAATCATCTATTAAATGGAACATTTCCATCCCCCCATGTCTCTTTCCATGGTTTATAGGAATATTCAGTACATCAGTTCATTCCTACAATTTCACAAAAAGATTTTCAGCCATTTCAGCATCTTCTCATTCTCCTTCCATCTTAAAAACTTAGCTCTTACATCACTGACTTCAGAAATCTTCTTATTCCCTTTCATATTCAAAGGAAAGGCTGGAGGCTTTGCAAATCTTATCTGAGCACTAAAGAGTTAAAGTTTAACACAACTACAAGAGTTGGGCCAGGCTCAGGCTGAGCTGGGAGGCAGCTGAGGTGTTAATCAGCCTTTCTGGGGCTGGGCTGCAGCCCCCACACTGCTCATGGCCACCCGGGCAGGCCCGGCCCCTCCGGCAGCAGCAAGAGTCGGCCTCCCCCCACGCCAGAGCCGCAGGCCCGTGGAGGAGGAAGCCGTGAAGGTCTTATCACACAACTTTTTCTCCCCCTGGCCATCGGGTCCCCCTCGTTGGCAAACGGGGCCCAAGCGGCCTCCCGAGCCTCCCCCCCCCACATGGGGGAGGGGGAAGCTCGGGTTGATGTTACCTGCTCAGCCGCCGGAAGACAAAGAGGGTCAGTTCTGGATTACCTTCCTCAAAATGTGTGTTCACGGAGCAAACTAACTTTCTCTAATTGGCTGTTGCAGGTATCCCAACCCCCACAGAGGAAATTCCCTTAGGAAGAATCTCTTCTGAGTTTCTTCTTCCTAAGTCAACCTATCACAGACATGGATGATGGTATTAAGTCATTCATTAGTAAAGTTACAGAAAACACTAAGCTGGGAGCATATGTTGATCTGCTGGAAGGTAGGAGGGCTCTGCAGAGAGACCTGGAATGGTTGGATGGACGGGCAGAGTCCAATAAAATGAAGTTTAATAAATCCAAGTGCTGAGTCCTGCATTTTGGCCTCCATAACCCCTGCAACATTATAGGCTGGGGATGGTGTGGCTGGACAGTGCCCAGGCAGGAGGGGACCTGAGGGTGCTGGACAACAGCCGACTGAACATCAGCCAGCAGTGTGCCCTGGTGGCCAAGAAGGCCAATGGCCGCAGGCCTGGATCAGGAAGTGTGTGGCCAGCAGGAGCAGGAGGGTTATTCTTCCCCTGTACTCAGCACTGGTGAGGCCACACCTTGAGTGCTGTGTCCAGTTCTGGGCCCCTCCGTTTAGGAAGGACCTTGAGACACTTGAGCATGTCCAGAGGAGAGCAACAAGGCTGGGGAGGGGATTGGAACACAAAGCCTATGAGGAATGACTGAGGGAGCTGGGGTTGTTTAGCCTGGAGAAAAGGAGACTCAGGGGTGACCTTATCTCTCTCTACAACGCCCTGAAAGGTGGCTGTAGTCAGGTGGAGTTGGTCTCTTTCTCCAAGCAGCACTGACAGAACGAGAGGACAGTCTTAAGCTGCGCCAAGGGAAATACAGGTTGGATATTAGGAAAAAGTGATCAAGTACTGGAATTGTCTGCCCAGGGAGGTGGTGGAGTCTCCGTCCCTGGGTGCACATAAAAAAAGAGTGGATGTGGCACTCAGTGCCATGGTTTAGTTGAAGTGTTAGGGCATGGATTGGACACAATGATTTGAAGGTCTCTTCTAACCCAGTGATTCTGTCATTCTCTAAAAAGACCAGCACTAATTCAGCCTTGCCAGCATTTCTTAATAGTGTGTTGGTGTTCTTGAGGAAAGCTACACATTTGGGGAAATACCTTTGGAGGAAAGGGGCTTGCTTCTTAAGGAAAGTGCTTCCCAAGGAGCTCCCACTGCGGTAGGTGCAAGTGTCCCCCTTTGGCTCCCTGTGGTCCTTTCAGTCCTTGAGGCCCGCTGCCCTTGGCACAGGGGCAGGGGAAGGGAGAAGGCTGTGAAGAGCAGGTTTGGCATCTGCCTGGACCTGCAGAGACCAACCCAAGCACCTGCAGCAGGGTGTGTTACCCCCACTTTGAACAGAGGTGTGAGCAGGAGCATCTCTGTCCAGCTGCGAGCCCCAGAGCTCTCTTTGAGAGCTGTGAATTAAAAGGCCTTTACGCACACACTGTTCACATCTTACCTGCCTGCTGTGTTCCAGCTCTTGGAAATATGCAATTGCTTCTGGCTTGGAGGAAGCTCATAAGTCTTCCTCGGGCTTGAACTTTGCAGCCCTGCTTCCTGGGCATGCTCTATAGGATTGTCTGCTCAAATAGCCAGTGGTTAGCTTTTGCAGTTAGCTTGTTCTGCTCAATTTGCTGATTTTTAAAAAGTGCTTCATTCACATACCCTTTTCTAATGTAACTACTCCTTCCTGCACAGCTACAGCTTTTTGTGGAAGTCAAGATTATCTCATTGCCTAGGCATCAAGCCACCCCTTTTTTATAGCTTTTGCAATTTCTTTTGCAACTCCAGTCTTGTTGTGGTCTCAAAATACTTACCCGTTTCAATCCTGCATCTCATTTTATTTTGCTCCCACTTGTGATACATGGTGGCAGTTTGTTTACAACACCATACAAACAATGGCTCTTGGTGCAGGTTCCTAGGATTGGTATTCCAGTTCCTAAAATTCCTACAAAAAGTTGTGTTAGCCAGTTCAGATTAGGTAGCCAATATGTTAGAGTTTCCCGCAAGTATTTACTCCAAGATGCAAGATGTCTTTGGTCACTTCACGGAGTACTTTTGCATGTTGCCAAATGTTATGGATATCCTCTGCTATTTGCCCTGACTGATCTATATAAGTGCAACACCTGCTATAAATTAGAATGCAAACTCCTCCCATTTGGCTGTTGCCATATCTAACACCATGTGCTTTTGAAAGACTACTTCTTTTAGTGAATTTATTTCAGTTTGTAGTCTTCTTAAGGCATCTGCTGTTGAATTAGCAATCAATTCTATTTTGGCTGAGATGCTTGAAATGGCCTTTTCCAGTTGTGCAATTCCTGAATTTGGGAGCAATGCCCTAACAAAACTGTGAAAGCTGGTGCTGTATCACACCTGTGGGTTATTGGGTGTTGTTTTTGTGAGTCTTCCACAGTCCTTGAATTCTACCTGTCATTTCATTAGTTTGATTTCTAACTTGTAACTGAGGGAGAAGGTATCCCATGGTACGTTGGCCAGTCCAGTTACCTGGTCAATGTTTTAATGCTATTCCCTTCCCAAAAGCCACCAAGATGCACCAGGAAGGTTGCAGCTGGTGTTAATTCTCACGGACTCGTTTCCACTATGTCTGTCAAGAAGACAGTTTTCTCACATTGGCTGAGTGACATTGACCCACTCAGTTGTGTTACTGGAAAAGTTGCCGAGATTTGCTCCAGAGTGGTTCAGCCCTGTGTATGTGACTGACTCGTTGATAGGCAGTAATTGGAAAAGGGGCTTTGCCGAGGAAGATCCTACCTGTCTACACTGAGCACTAGTGCTGTGTAAGCTACAGGGCTTCAAATCTGACCAATTGCTCGATGGTACCCCTGTTAAGGGAAGGTTCCATTGTTGCACTTCTCCACAAAGCCAGCAATCCCCGAGTCCTGTATAATTAGCTGTGGTTCCTATTAGTGTTACATGGCTGATAACATCGAAGGCCAGTGACAGTATAAGCAATGAAAAAGACAGTGAAATGCAATATGAATTTAATGGTTTATGAGTGAATTTCAATTTTAGTCCATGGTCCCCAACAGGTTTGGTTGTCCAGGGTTTAATTGGTGATTTCTTCACTGGGATGCAGTGAATCCAGCTAGGTCTTTCCTTTACTCAAACGGACGTAAAGGTAGTCAGGAGCACTTGGATGGATCCGTCCCACTTTACTTGCAGAGGATCACCTGTAAAAATCTTGACCTACACCCAGTCACCAGGATCAATTGTATGCAATTTATGATGCGGCTGCTTCGCTTGATTCTCAAACACATTATTAAACATCTGGTGCAATTGGTTGTTTGTAGCCATTAAATATTCATAGACATATTGATGACCAACTTGAGCCAAATTTTCATCATGAGTAACATTTAATCCATAAGGTCTGCCACAAAGCATTTGAAATGAGCTAACTTTTTCTTTAGACCTAGGTTTTCTTCTGAGTCTGATAAGGGCAATAGGTAAAGCTTGACAGCAATATAAATTAATTTCTTGAGTATTTTAGCTATCTGGTTTTGGATCATATGTTTGAGGTTTTCTACTTGACCACTAGCTTGTGATCTGTAGGGTGTGTGAAGCTGCCCTTGGATTCCTAATGCTTTGCTGAGAGCTTGCACAATTTCTGCACAGAAATATGATCCTCTGTCAGGGGATATTTCTCTAGGTGCACCAAACCAAGGTATGATCTCATTCAACAACACTTCTATCACTTCTCTAGCTTTATTTGTCCTACTAGGGAATGCTTCTGGCCACCCAGAGAAAGTATCAGTAAGTACCAGCAAATATCAAAACCCCCCCTTTCTTGGGAGTTCAGAAAAGTCTGTCTGCCACAGGGCTCCAGGAAAAGCTCCTCCACTAATAATAACTCCTTGTTCTAGCCTAAATCCTATCGGGTTTGGATTATTCTTCAAACAAGTCACACATTGTGATGTTTCTTTAACAATGTCCTGCATGCCTGGGCCTGCAATTCATTTTTTAGGTGGTGTTGTAGGGATTCTGCTCTTCTTACAAGTCTTACCACGTACAATTTCACATTATGTCATGAACTTTTCTGGTATTATTAGTTGACCTGTTGTCTAATTGTCCCCAACCATTTTCTAAAAGTTTCCTTTTCATTAATGCATTTATAATCAGAAGGTTGGTGTTTTACAGGCTGCTTAGTTGATACTGCAGTGGGTATTAGAGCTGCCACAAGTGGTTCATTTCTTTTGGCAGCGATTCCAGCTGCATCATCTGCAAATTTCCTGCCACCTTGCGGGAGGGTGTTACCTTTAGAGTGCCCTCAGCAATGTACAATTGCCACTTGCAATGGGAGTTCCACCTCCCTGGGGAGCCTGAGGATTTCAGTGGCATATTTGATGCTCTTCTTTTGTGCAGTCAGGAATCTTCTTTCCCTCCATATGGCTCCATGGGCATGAACAATTCCCATAAGCACATCTTCCATCAGTCCAAACATTAACTTTTATTCCTTTTGCCAGTTGTGATGCTCGAGTGAGGGCTCTCAGCTCAGCCCTTTGTGCTCAAGTTCCTGCTGGTAATGGGCTTGACTTGATGACCTCCAAGACTGTAGTCACAGGCTACCCCACCCTTCACACTCCCTGTCTCACAAACTGCTGCCATCAGTGAACCAGTTCATGGCAGCTGGGAGCAGCTGTTCCTTTAGATTTGGCTGGCTGGAATACACAGCTTCCATGGTCTCTAGGCAGTCGTGTACTACAGGTTCAGCTTCCGACTTCCCTTGCAGAAAAGAGGTAGGTTAACTATACTGCTCACTTGAATTTCAGTATCATCAGGTTCAGCCGAGAATACTTGGTATTTTAGGAGCCTTGAGGGAGACAGACATTGGGTCTCTTTTCTGATCTAAAACAGGCGACAGCTTGTGTGACACTAAGACAGTCATCTTTTGTCCTGTTGTAAAGTTCCTTGCTTCTTCAATGTTCATGATGGCTGCTGCTCCTCCCCTAAGGCAGGCAGGCCAGCCCTTGGGCACAGTATGGAGTTGTTTAGAAAAGCAGCCTACTGCCCTTTTGTAAAGCCCAGGCCTTGTGCCAGAACTGCTAAAGCTCTTGTCTGTCTCTCATGTGAGAATACCCAAAATGGCTTACTCACATCAGCAGCCCCAAAGCAGGGGCCCTCATGAGTTCACGCTTCATTTCTTCAAAGGCCCTGTTCACTTCTGGGCTCCATATCAAGGCATTTTTAGAAATTGTCACCAATTCATAGAAAGGTTTCACAATCAATCCATTGCTCTATATCCCCAGTTGGCACCAACCTGTCATTCCAAGGAGAGCATGGAGTTCTCTTATGGTTTGTGGTTGAGATGTCTGGGAAATTGCTTCCTTCTGGGCAGTTCCCAAGGACCGTTGTCACCTCCATGCCCTTTTCACATTTCTCCTCTAGGCCTGTGTAGTCTCTTGTTAACTGTTTCAGAGGACCTGCTCTCCTGGAGCCTTCCTGAGGCTTCTCTCTTGCAGGTGCCTTCCAGGTACGACTGAAGGACATGCTGACTTGGAGCTTTTCCAAGGCATCTCTCCTGCAAGTAGCCATCAATCCAGGCACTGACATGGAGCAGAGACTCCCGAGAGTGCCCAAGCTGGCCTGGGTGACAGAGGAGGAAGAAAGCCCTGGCGCTGCCCCAGCACAGGAGACTGAAGAGGTGGTGCCGTTCCAGCCAGCGCAGGAGGGTGAGTGGCAGAGCTGGGCCTCAGGGCTGGTGCCTGCATCCAGCTTTGCCCCATCCCATCCCATCCCATCCCATCCCATCCCATCCCATCCCATCCCATCCCATCCCATCCCATCCCATCCCATCCCATCCCATCCCATCCTATCCCAGGTGATTAAAGGTTGAATTTGATAATCCAGGTTGAAGTCCAGTGTAGATGTTGGTGGTCAAAGGTTGCATTTGAATGAGAAAAGTTGGATTTGAAGGTCCAGGGTTGTATTTCATGAGGAACACTATGAATCCATGGAATAACTGTATTCCAGGTGCTAAGGATTTAGAATCCTCTTGCTCCCCTCCCAGATACCCATTAAAACTATGGAATTACAGTATTCCTGGCATTAGGAATTTAGAATTCTCCAGCTGCCCACATAAATTCCTCTGGAATAATGGTATAATGGGTATTGGGAACTTGAATCCTCCAGTTCTTTTCCCATACTCCCTTGGAAAAATGTCATTCCAGTTGTCAAGAATTTGGAATCTCCAATAGACCGTCCCCAAATGCCACCAAATTCCCAAGGAAAAACAGCATTCCAGGTGTCAGGAATTGACAATCCTCCAGTTCACCTCCTAATTTCCCCTGGAATAATGGCATTCCAGGTGTTGGGAATGAAGAATTCCCCCATGCAGTCTCCCAAATTCCAACTCAATTCCCATGGAAAAACAGCATTCCAGGTGTCAGAATCCTCCAGTTCCACTGCCATACTCCCATGGATTAATGGCATTTTAGGCATAGAGAATTCAGAATGCTCCTGCTTCCCTCCCAGATTCCCACTAAAACCATGGAATTACAGCATTCCAGGAATTGGGAAATTAGAATTGTCCAGTTCCCCCCTCAAATTCCCATGGAATAACCACAATTCAGGTGTTACAGATTATGAATACTGAGGGTCCACTCTCAAATTCCCCCCAAACTGCCACGGAATAATGACATTTTGGGATTTGAGAATTTAGAATCCTCCACTTCCCCTTCCAAATTCCCAACAAAACCACAGAATAAGACCAGTGCAGCATTGGGAATTTCGCATCCTCCAGCTCCCCTCCCAAATTCCCACACAATAGAGGCATTTCGGGTGTCGGGATTTTCGACTCCTCCATATACCTTCATCAACTCCCATGAAATCCATGGAATTACAGCATACAGGTTGTTCGGAATTTGGAATACTACAGTTCCCCTCCAAATTTCCCGTGAAATAATGGCACTATGGCTATCAGGAATTTTGAATCCCCCATATGCCCTCTCAAATTCCAACCAAATTCCCATGGAATAGCAGAAATCCAGTTATCAGGAATTTAGAGTCATCCATATGCCCTCAAAAATTCCCAGGGAATACCAGCTTTGTAGGAATGGGGAATCTTGAATCCTCCAATTCCCCTCCCA
The DNA here is from genome assembly GCF_052056855.1 of Sturnus vulgaris. Taxonomy (NCBI): domain Eukaryota; kingdom Metazoa; phylum Chordata; class Aves; order Passeriformes; family Sturnidae; genus Sturnus; species Sturnus vulgaris. The sequence goes on from NW_028276070.1 coordinate 1,230,256, forward strand.
ACTTCCCATGGAATAACAACCTTCCAAGTATTAGGAGTTTCAAATGCTCCAGTTCCCCAACAAAAATCCCATTCAATAAGGGCATTCCAAGTGTCAGGAATTGAGAAGGCTCCACCTCTCCAAAAGAATTCCCATGGATATAGAGGATTCTGGCTGCACAGAATTTAGAATGCCGCATAAACCCTGCCAAATACCCACCAAATTTGCAAGGAATTAAAACACTCCAGATTTCAATAATCGTGACCCCTCGTCTTCCCCTCCCAAATTCCCATGGAATAATGGCATTCTGGATGTTGGGAATTTACAATCCCCCATAAACCGACCCCAAATCCCACCAAATTCCCAAAGAAGAGTAACTTTCCAGGTTTCAGGAATTTGAAATATTCCAGTTCCCCACCCAAATTCCTATGGATCACCAGCCTTCTAAGTGTCAGGAATTGAGAATCCTCCAGCTCAGCGAAGGAATTCCCATGGAATAATGGGATTCCAAGTATTAGGAACTTAGAATACCCCATAGAGCCTCCCAGATTCCCACTACATTCCCATGGAATAACAACATTCCAGATTTCAGGAACTGAGAATCATCCTCTTCCCCTCCCAAATTCCCATGGAAACATGGCATTCTGTTACTCTGTAATTTGGAACCCCCCATAAGCTGTCCCAAAATCCCACCCAATTCCCATGGAATAGCAGCATTCCAGGTGCCAGGAATTTAGGATAGCCCATTTCCGCATCCAAATTCCCATAGAGTAACGGCCTTCCAGCTATCAGGAATTTCCAATCATCCATACAGCCTCCCATATTCCCATGGAATAACGCATACTCAGGTATGGGGAATTGAGATTCATCTAGTTCCGCACCCAAATTCCCATGGAATAACAGCATTCTGGGAGCTGGGTATTTGGAAACTGCCTTTTTCCCTTGCAATTGTTTAGGGAATAAGGGCATTATGGGCATTGGGAACGTAGAATCCTGATGTTCCCCTTCCAAATTCCCATGGAATAACCATTTTCGTGTGTTGGGAATTTCGAATGATCCCGTTCCACTCCCAAAATCCAATCAACCTGTAACGAAATAATGATATTTTTTTTGTTAAGAATTTAGAATCCTTTCCAATTCCCCGTCCAAAGTCCCATAGAAAAGCTGTATTCCGGCTTTGGGGATTATGGAAACATCCATATGCCCACATAAATTGCCACGAAAAACCTCAGAAAAAGAGCATTCATGGTGTTAGGAATATGGTGTCCGCCAGTTGCACTATCCACTTCCCAGCAAAACCATGGAATTGCAGCACTCTGGGCATTGGGAGTTTGGAATCCTCCAGTTCTGCTCTCAAATTCCAATGGAATAACAGCCTTCCAGGCATGGGGATATTGGAATCCTCTAGTTCGTTTCTAAAAAGCCCATGGAATAACAACGTTCTGGGCATTGAGAAGTGCAAATTTGCCAATCCCCTTCCCAAATCCGTAGGGAATAAGACAATTCCGGGTGTCAGGTATTTGAAATCCTTCAGCTCCGCACCATAATCCCCGTGGAATAACAGAATTCCAGGTGTTAGGAATTGAGCATCCTCCACTTCCCCTTTGAATTTCCCTCCGAATCATGGCATTCTGGGTGTCGGCAGTTTAGAATCTCCCCTAGACTCTCCCAAATACCCACCAAATTCACAAGGAATATCAGAATTCCAGATATCAGGAATGTATTATCTGCCAGCTCTCCACAAAATAACCCATGGAATCATGGCATTCCGGCTGGTGGGAGCCTTGACTCCTCCAGTTATCCTCCCACTTCCCCATGGAATAATTGGATTCTGGGTGTTGGGAATTTACATCCCCCCATAAACCAACCCCAAATCCCACCACATTCCCAAAGAAGAGCAACTTTCCAGATGTCAGGAATTTGGAATATTCCCGTTCCCCACCCAAATTCCTATGGAACAACTGCATTCCAAGGGTCAGGATCCTCCAGCTCCCCAAAAATATTCCCCTGGAATCATGGGATTCCAGGTGAGAGCAATTTAGAATGCCCTGTACAGCCTCCAGATTCCCACCAGATTCCCATGGAATAACAACATTCCAGATTTCAGGAACTGAGAATCATCCTCTTCCCTTCCCAAATTCCCAGGGAAACATGGCATTCTGTTATTCCGTAATTTGGAACCCCCCATAACCTTTCCCGAAATCTCACCAAATTCCCATGGAATAGCAGCATTCTGAGTGTCAGGAATTTAGGATAGCCCATTTCCGCATCCAAATTCCCATAGAATAACGGCCTTCCAGCTATCAGGAATTTCCAATCATCTGTACGACCTCCCATCTTCCCATGGAATAACACATACCCAGGTATGGGGAATTGTGTTTCATCCAGTTCTCCACCCAAATTATCATGGAAAATTATCATGGAATAACAGCATTCTGGGAGCTGAGTATTTGGAATCTGGCTGTTTCCCTCACAAAAGTTTAGGGAATAACAGCATTCCAGGCATTGGAAATGTAGAATCCTGATGTTCCCCTTCCAAATTCCCATGGAATAACCATTTTATTGTGTTGGGGATTTTGAATGCTCCAGTTCCTCTCTCAAATTCCAATCAAACCATAATGAAGTAATGACACTTTGCGTGTGGAGAATTTAGAATCCTCCACTTCCCCTTCCAAATTCCCAAAGAATTGCTGCATTCTGGGTTTGGGGATTTTCGAAACATCCATATGCTCATTTAAACTCTCACACCAACCTCAGAAAAACAGCATTCATGGTGTTGGGGATATGGTATCTGTCAGTTGCACTATTCACTTCCCAGCAAAACCATGGAATTGCAGCACTCTGGGCATTGGGAGTTTGGAATCCTCCAGTTCTGCTCTCAAATTCCAATGGAATAACAGCCTTCCAGGCATGGGGATATTGGAATCCTTTACTTTGCTTCCAAAAAACCCATGGAAAAACGATATTCTGGGCATTGAGAATTGAGAATTTGCCAATTCCCTTCCCACTCGGCTTTCAAGGAACGATTCCTAACAGCAGAAGCATCAGAAGCACAAAGTGGATTACGAGAAGGGACAATGTAGAACACGTGTCTGTCCTGGCACGTTTTCCTGTGAGATATGTCCCTCCAGGTCTTCGGTCCTTGCGAAGCTCTATGTACTGTGTGCGTTGCTACTTGTAGCTGAGAACGACCGTGGAGCTAGCAGCGAATTCGGAGAGCGCTGAGCACCTAGTCAAGGAGCGAGAATTGCCCCTGCAATGCGGTGCTAATAGCAGCTTCCTCGCGGCGGGGGCGAGCTCTGGCCACAAGACATTCTCGTCCTGGCAACTGATCTCTGTGAAGGGCGTAGGCGAAAAGCTTTCGTTTTCCATTCGAAGTGCGAGAGAGGCAGACTGTTGCACGGAGCTCTGAGAACAAAGGTGCACGCCCTAGGCAGACTTGGGCAGAAGCAGCGTTCTCGAGTGCTTGGCTGCCGGCACACTGCTGGCTGTGGGATGCCCCTGCAGCGGCTTCTGGCCGCCGGCAAGTGAAAGCGGAGCCAGGCATGGGCGAGGGTGGAGAACAAAGCCGCACAAGTCCCGTGCTTGTGTGCACCACATTACAGGCTACTAGGAGAGGAAGTTGGCTGCCTTTCCCTTGCCTTCCCAAGTGCCCTTAGCAGTCGGAAGGAGCAAACTGAAGCACTGCTGCTTGTGCTGCTCCTTGGTTCCCTTGCAGCCCGCTGTGGAAACATTGGCAGTCACTTCTAGGCGCCGAGTTGCACACAGCACCACGGTAAGTGCCGCGGAGAAGGTAAATACCGAGTGCAGCGAGCAGCTGGACGTGGCTTACGTGCAATAAGTAGAAGGTGAACCTAGGCACTGCCTCTTCAATCTGGCCGCCTCTGCTCTGGTAGCAACTTTTGCAAGTCGGCAGAGGGAGCTGCCAGTATGTAGAATGGAGGGCAGCAAGACACCGTGTGTTATGCGCCCTTTCAGGGCTTCTGACAGAGGGCTACTTTAAGAATGCCTTCTTCTTCCTCGCGTCCTTCTCCCTTTGCTCTAGCTGCATGGAGTACAGCACAGCGAAGGTGTGAGGAAGGGCACTGCCCCAGCTTTTGCCCTGGCCTGCCTGTGCTGCGCCTTTAGCTGCACACCGGAACAATGGCATTTCTTACCCGCAAGGTAAAAAAGGCTTTAGCGTAGCCTCAGGAATGGCATGTGCCTAGACATTAAGTTGAGCGACCATGTATGAGGGAGTCTTTAGAGGTTTCCTCCCCCATGGCGCAGGTGTATTCTCATTCTCGTGCTGAACTGAAAAGTCACGGCATAGCAAGTTTGGCCTGCCTTGTGCAGAGACGAACACAAATGTGGGGCTATGATCCTCTGTGTTGGGAGCTCTGCTTCCGGGTGTGTGGGCTGCCATGAGCCCACAGCAGCCACCGAGGACACTGTGGATTGTGGATGAGGCTGGGCTGGTCCCCCACCCCCTGTTGTTCTGACAGCGGCAGGAGTGGTGTCCGAGTGGCATCGCCAGAGGGCCCCATGGGGGGCAGGGAGAGAGCCGGGAGTGACCCCGAGTGGCACCGGAAGCGATATCCGTAGGGCCCGGAAGGCCAGTGGTGGCATCGAGTTTCACGGGTAGGAGGCTGCTAAGGTGCTTTGAAAGGTGGAGCTCCTTTGCTCTAGGACGGTCTGGGAGAGCTAAGGGTGTCCAATCTGGAGAACAGAAGGCTCCAGGGAGACCTTCGAGCCCCTTGCAGTGCCTGCTGGGGCTCCAAGATAGCTGGGGAGGGACTTTGGAAAAGGGTCTGGACTCACAAGACAAGGGGGAATAGCTTCAAACTGCAAGAGGGCTGGGGTAGCTGGGATATTGGAAAGGAATTCTTCCTTGTGTGTGTGCTGAGGCCTGGCACATGTTGCTCAAAGAGGCTGTGTGGGAGCCCCATGGCAGGAAGTGTCCAGGGCCAGGCTGGAGCGGACATGGAGCAACCTGGACTAGTGGAAAAGTGTCCCTGCCCATGTCAGGATGTGGGAAGAAGAGAATCTGTCTCTAAGGTCGCTTCCAGTCCAAACCATTCTGGGATTCTAGGATTCATGGAAGGCCCTTTTCCAAGTGAAGTGTTGTATCTCTTGGCTCCCAGCTTGTAGTTGCCAGTTCTTCTGGAAGCAGGCGTGGCGAAGCAGCTGTGATGAGCCATGGGTTCTCAATAGGACGAGTGTGATATATTTGCAGAGAGGAAGGCTGCAGACAGATCTTCAAGGTCCAGGTAAAACAAGCAAAGGATTGAATAAAAGCCAAAGGTTGGTTGTGTTAGTTTGCTGGCTGTTGAAATGGCCCCAGGTCATTTTCAACGTTTCTAATTTGGATTTGTTTGAGTAAAAAACGAATGTGTTACCTCCAGCGTAGGCTCTCCAATACATCTCCATGTGCTCCCATCTCTTTGTTGTATATCGGGTTCTATTAACTGAAGACAGAATCATAACACAGTAGTAAAACATTTAGAGGTGTGGTTAGCCAGCTTCAGGAGTTTTCAACTCTGCTGTTGACTTTTCTGGTAACTGTAGGCAAGGCAACACAATCCAGTTACTCCACTTTTCCTCTCTGAGGAAAAGATGATTTTTTTTCTCATTTTGAAAATAGCCTTGAATGAAGAGAGTTATGCATGTGGCATGTAGGATTCATAATTTTACCTTTCTCTTCTGCTGTCTTTCACGTACTAGTCTTTTTAAAATTTTTTTGTCGCTGTTCTCCATTCAGTAGGTTTGAAAGAATTCTAATTGTTGAGATGATGGTTCTTTGAAGGCTCACTTAGCCCACCTTTTGGGTGAAGGAAAGAAGAAGACAAGGTCCTCTAGGAAGAGTAAAAAGCATACATACTTTCAAGAGACATTCCAAGATGTCTGCTGATGCCATGCAATTACCGTGTAATCAGCAGAAATGTGTTGGAAAAAGACCCATCAGTGACTTCACAAGAAAGCCACACTCAAGACAGGTAAAGAACAGAAGCATAAAACCCCAAAGGTATGAAATGGACCGATTTTCATTGGGAATGAGCAACTCCTGAATTCTTGGTTCTAGAACTAGGGGCTTGTAATAAATAGACTGTCTCCTTGCCAAACGTAAATTTGGTGTCATGAACTGCTCACTGCCCGTTGAAGTGCAGGGCTAGTAGACTAATATTTGCCATGGCAGGCATGTTGTATGGCTTTCCTGTTAAAAAGAAATTGGTTTTGCTCATAGCAATCTAGATATGTACCCAGTCTGACACCTATTTTTTAGGCTATATTTCCAAGTAAATGGCTTCCACGATGATGCAGTAAGTTTATGTCATGAACAGGAATGAAGTGATTGCATGCATCCTTTTTTACCCTAAGCCAGCTGCTGAATAATGAGACAGAGACTCTCACTGACGCCAAGGAGTGCCCGTGCTTTTGGGAAAAGCACTGGGCAGATAAAGCCTATTTCCACATTTCTTGCTAGCGTCTCCTTCAAAGTTCATGGGTTTGTTCATCTTTTAGAGCTGTTCTAGATGTCTTTGTAGTTTACATGTACTAAATGTAGCAGGTATTGCTTTCATGGCGTCCTACTAGATTTGAAGTTGGGATCTACTCAGGCTTCAATGTCTCAGAAGAAGCAACGTTGATTCTTTGAATTCTGTTCTTGAACGTGAGAATGCTACTTATGTAGTTAATGAATTAATTAAATCGAATTCACTTGAATGGAAAAATTGTCTTGTTCATGTAGATTTTAACTTGGGAAATTGATATTTGAGTTCTGCTTTTCATTGTTGTTACTTTTCTGTATTCTTTGATTGCACAGATAGCAGATGTACTGACCAAGTATTGTGTGAAACTGGAGGAAATGTCCTTCCTCTTGGCAGCTGATGTTCACAAGCTCATTAACGCTAAGGCCATGATAACTGTTTTACCTGGGGCAAGATAGCAGTCTGAATATTCCTAGAATGTCTTTCTTTCCCCAGATGAAATTCATTTTTTCTGCCTATCAATCACGGAAATATAGAAGAAATTTCTACTTGGCAGGGTATTGGTTATCATTTGTGTTCTTTTCTCCCCTCATTTTCTGTAGAAGAGACAATTTTTGGTTTGTTTTTGCCTGTTGTATGCTGCTTCTACTTCTGGTTTTATTTTTTAATACAAAGAATATAAAGAGAGCACTGCTGGATAATGAGAGGGCAACTGCCAAGCTACTCTTGAATCGAATGAAATCAGAGCTTGAGAAAGAAAAATGGCATCAACTGAAATGGCAAGGGAGAGTCAAGGACTGGAAGCTCATGCAAAAGAAGTGTGTAGTTCAGAGTTTCAGGTCAGAAATTTGTCAGTCTTCTTTTGGACAATGAGCAACACAAAGTGGCTAGCGTTCACGTTTGGTTTCTATCAAAGTAATACTTGATCATTTTTTCTTTCTACATAATCCACGTATGATATCACATATATCATGTGATTCCATTCTACATATCTACTTTCCATCCTGCAGAGAATTTATGGCAAGTGAAGAAATACAGAATCCCCCAACTGTGAATATGGAAATGGAAAAGTTGATAAAGGAGCAGATGGTACTTAGTGAAGAGAGACTGAAGGTTTTGCAATATATCGGGTATGGCAAAAGAGGGTATAGCATGAAGGAAAACAATTGTTGCTGGAGTTAATGAAGGACTTGGCTACAAAATGCACTTTGCTTCCTGTCAATGTGTGATTGCTAAATGCAGCAGTAAGGCAGGGTCTACATCTATTTCTGTACAGCCCTTTTGAATGGAAAAAATGCATTCTTGATTTTCAGTGCCCCAGCTACACTTAATAGGTGGTGATCAGGCTCTAAAAATGGAGGAATGCAGAAACAAATCTTGAAACATAGTAGAAATGGGCAAAGATGGGTGGAGAGCTAGAAGTTGGTGCTTTTGTCAAGGCATTTTTTCTCCATGGCGTGGGATTTTATTTGCGGAATAATTTAAGAGAGGAGTCTGGATAGAAATCTAACGTTGCTACGTTTGAATATCCATCCTGAACACAAGACACATTGGTGTGGGTGCAATGCATTACGATCATTACAGGGAGGTTTTTTACGGTGGATGTAGGAACGAGGTAGATGACAGTTAGTTCCTTATCGGGCAGTAAACAGTTGGCCTTGAACAACAACAATCTCAGGTTTATTTTCATTGCCAAGATGGCTGTAAATAAAAGAAAGCCCAGTAGTATGGATATTCAGATTCATAATTTTATATTTGAAGTACTGACTGGTTTGTATTTTAGGATACCTGACTCTTGTTTCCTACTTTGATAGCACCTTGTTGCCTCCAACACGTGCCAAATCTGATGGAAACGAATGGTGCAGAATTCTGGAGAATTGAAACAAAAGTCTAGGTAGGTCGGGAAATCCTAAGAACAGTCTGGAATTCAAGCAATATTTTCTTTTCTCCCGGGCAACGATGAGGCAGACAGTTGCTTTGAGAGTGCATGTTTGCTCTATTCTTTGTTCCGTGTGTTGCCACATACCTTCTCAGTTGCTTGGAGGTGGCAGTAAGAGCCAAAGAAGCTGCCTGTGGCATGGCTTTCCTTTGGCCAGTACATGGGGAGATCTAGCAGGAACTGGCTCGGTTAGAATGAATCTGGGGGAAATCAAAAGTTAATTTTGACATGGATCCCTTCTCAATCATACAAAAATACTCCTTTTTAACTCTTGGAGAAGAAGAAGGGAAGTATTGGAGATACTTCCTTTCTCTGTGTCCTTGCAGCATGCCTTCCCGCTCTGTGTCTGCCTTCTCTTGCTCCAGAGCACATCCTGTTGGGATGTTTGTAGCCTGTATGATAGCAAAGAAGTTGGTAGCGATTGTAAGTACCTTGCTACTTTGAAGCATAATGATAAACAGCTGTGTATGAAAATGTCTTGATTTCTTTGGCTGGTAGTGTCTGGTGTCTGTAGGCACTGCTGGCATCTGTTCCGTGTGCTGAGATTCAGCACATGGCCTCTGTCATGTTTCCATGTCACACTGCACTGTGAAAGATGGGAATTTTGACTGTGGTCTGTTCCGTATCATTCAGACAGCCCTAATGTGGAGTGCATGGAGAAAATGAGCATCCAGTATGAGCTGGTCGAGGGCAAATGTCAGGAGAAAGGGCAGATGTGCAAGTTGAGTGCCACAGCTTTTGGCTGTGATAGCCGTGGTCCAATGTGTCATTAGAGTAAAATGCGTCTGAGGATGCACCAGACATTGAGATAACAAGTGGAATTCCTTTTTAACTTCCGCCTTACTCTCTTCAAAAAGTAAGCCATCCCTTTGGTTGGTAGTAGTTGGTGTTTGTACTTGAAATGTGGAAAAGCCGTAACAAATGCCAGTAATGAAGGGAGTGCTGTCCTACATGAATGTGGACGATGCAAGGCGCCTCAGCCCTTGTGCTAAATCTGTCTTATCTTGGGAAAGAAATTCCACCTCTGCCTCAATTTCTCCCTTTGTGTCCAACCAGATGGTATTGTTTACTAATCTAATATGGCATGTAGGAGGCTGAATCTATCTCTGTCCATCACAAGAAAAGAAACACTACGTTTAGCCAGGCTCTCTGAAAGCCACACAGTATTTCTTCTGTGCATGTCAATAATTTGTTCTTCTTTTCCTTCAGATGACCCTGTTAGATATGAACATTTGCACAGCAGAAGATGCTGAAGTTGTGCACTCCAACATGCTTCAGATGACTGAGAAACTAAAATGTAGGTTTGAAGAAGAAGTGGAGCACGTGGATGTACGTTTCTTTTATTTGATGACATATATCTTCATCACTCCTTGGGATTAGTCTGTTCTTCCTGTGCTCCCACCTGCAATGCCTTCTGCGTGGTAGGCTATTGATGTCACCTTAGAAGGAGGTCCATAGTGTGACAAAACACTCCAGAGAAACAGTTTGGTGTGGAAGAGTTTCATGTGGAAGTGTTCATAATTCTTGTGTTTATTATTTGTAATAGAAATAGATTGTATTTTTATGATCATTTCTATCTGAAATACATAGGATAGCGATGAATGACGTATGGCCCAGTCTGCTTAAGATCAGACTTTAGGAATAGCTGGACATGATCTCCCAAATGTCTTCCAATCTTTTCTATACATAAAAAAAGTCGGGCAGTTGTTTCTAAAGGGATAAATTATAGAATGTGATTTGGTGCTTTATGGTGCCAGAATAAACAGAAGTTTTGAGAATCCGCATTCTTACCAGTTTACTTGGAGACTGATTTTTTTTTACTCTCCAGATAGAAGGCACCATGTTGGATACCAGTCGTAAAATTCCAGGCAGCCTTTTATCATGTTACATATCCTCTTACTCATTCATTTCACCTTCCAGCAGTTTAGAAAGAACTTGTCCACTTGAATGTTTTTCTTTGGAGTGATTTGAAGGATACGGCTAAATGGCCATAATCCAGGTAGAAACATAAAAACAAGGGTGTGCTATAAAGACAGGACTTCTTAATGCAAAGAGCCCTCTGAAATTCAAAATACCTGCTATAAAATTAAAAATGTAATCTTTGACTTTTAGATGGGAATTTCTCCTCTTCAGTTTCATTCTGTCAGGTGCATTTTTGCTAACTGCTTGATTCATGCTGAATGGACAGTCCTGTCTTATTGTTGGTATGGCAACAGTGATAGAGATCACTGCTGCTTTCTGTAGAAAGTGGCTGCAAGTTGCTATGACGAGATCTTGTGCAGGTCTAGAGTTTGATTGGATGTGAGGTTCTCATTGTTTCAGAACACCAGCTTGGGGTGGCAGTGTCAGAGGTGTTCATTATCTAGGAAGATTTTCATAGGCGATGAGTTTTGCTGAGGTAGCTTTCTCTTCTGGGTGTAGAAGATATGTGCACAATTAACTTCCTTGAATCCTAAATAGTTGGGGAGATTTTAGTATCTACGAAACCATTTTTACTAGCTTTTTAATGTGGCCTTAGATGATGAAAGTGATCTGGATACAATCTTAGAAAAAAGGAAAACGGTGAGCTGTGAGGAAGAGCTGAAGGAGTATTTGGAGAACACCCTTTCTTCTTGAGATCAAATTAGAACAAGGTATGAATTTTGTATGGTAAACTTAAAAGGTAGAGCATCTTTGCTTTGCATCTTTGAATACTGGTTGTACTACTTAGGCCTTGTTTTAATGCTGTTGTGTGAAGGTATGGAAAAAGAGTGCTTTTCACTTCATGTAAGAATATAGAATAATGTCCCTACTGAACAAGGTTAAGGCAAATAATGCCCACGCTTTAGGAATGGGACAAAGAAAGACTGCCAGCATTCAAAAACCATAGCACATCAGTATTACTGTGCATACCATCACATCCATGCCTTATTCAGAAGGTAAAAGTAGTAGTGCAGATTCTTGGATCACTGGAATCAGAAGTTGGTCTGCACCATCATCACTTCACTCATAGATTTGATCTCATTCAAAGTTCTAGGAACTCAGATGTTTAAGACAGCCAAGCACTGGCAACTTTAAAAACCATCTAAAAATGGGTACAATACTGCTCTCCTTCCTGAAGATCTTAGCAGCAGCTCTGAAGCCGTAGAGGAAGCAGCACTGTTCACACACCCAGGAGGTCTTTCCTACCTGCTCGATCAGAGGCACATTAGAAGAGCAGTATGGACCTGAGGGGCAGATGCACATACCTTCACACACCTCGCAGTGGGACTGTGGTTAGAGCTGGAGGTTTGATACTCTTCCTAATAATTTGAGCCGTTAAAACATAGCCGGAGGTAAGAGACCAAGTGAAAATACAATGCCAGGTTGTGGAAAGAGAATGTTACCTATCTGAACTCCTACAAAAATTCCCCATCATTTTCTTTGTTTAGGAGACCAAGCCAATGTCCGTGTAAATGAAACCAAGTGTGAATATTGATTTTTTCTTGAATCAAGACTCAGCTTTATGTCCAAGTCAAAGGCAAATAAACCAGAAAGGCTCCGCTGAGCACAGTGCAGAACTAACATGGAAGACAGTAATTTGACCTCTTATGTAAGCAGTGTTGGAATGGTTCCCCATCCAAAAGGAAGGATGTCAAATGCTTCTTTGGAAATATTTTAACTTCTGTGCGTTTCTTTCTTTGTAATGAACTAATCTCTAACAAGCCAGGACGTGATTGTGTTCAGTAGAAACAGATCAATGGCAACATTTAGCCTAAAGGTTTTATGAGATTGATAAGGAAGTTCGATTTAGATTTAAAGGCACTGTAGTCATTTTAAATTTTATTTCTCTCCGTACTTGAGTCTCTTAAACAGGGACCTTCAATTGGACAGGAACGGGACACTGAAGCAAATTGTAATGGATGATGTAATGGCTTACCCAGAAGCATTTTGTGGGAATTGATTTCTTCTAGGTATCCATCAGCCAGCATTTTAGTGTGAAGGGAATCTTCAAACAGGTAAAACAAAAATTCCCGTTGGTTTCAAACCTGACTGCTATATTAATTTTTCACTTTGGAGAAAATTTTCATGACCTTTAAAATTCAGACTGTATCAAGTATTGTTTCAGCCATTGAAGAAAGTGCTTTTGATAGAGATAGGAGAGGGAAACCAAAACATTTCTCAGAGCCACACTTTGAGCTCTGTCCTTGTTACAAACGGCACTTGAGCAAATTCATTTGCCTTTGGAACAGAAAACGACAAGGTAACAGGCTTATCATTACGGATTTGAGTCTTCCAGGTTCTTTAGATAGTAAGTGATCTATTCAAGATGATCTCTTCCTGAAATAGATCCATTTTGAGAAGGGATATGGATTTCTTAGAAGAAAGCAAATCCCTATGTTAAAACGGGTGTTTTTTGTTGTTGTTTTGCTTTTAGAAGTTGCAAGGCACAATCGACTTCATAGTTCGAGATGCAGATAAGAGCACGACATTCCAAACAGGTGTTTCTTTTTGGTTGTTTTCCAATCTGTCTATCTTTGGATTGTAACCAGTAGAACTGTGCTTGAACTGGAAAGAAGTAGCAGAGGTTTCAGAAGTGGAACATGCGGTGGAACAGTAAGCTGAGAGCATTGTGCAAGGAGAGGAAAGAGGGGAAAATGGGAAGAGTTTCCTGAGTCGGAAGGGACCCCTAGGGATCGTCAAAGTCCAACTCCTGGCCCTGCACAGACACTCCAACAGTCCCACCCTCTGCATCCCTGAGAGCATTGGCCAAACGCTCCTGGACCTCTGGCAGCCTTGGGGCTGTGCCCATTGCCTGGAGAACCTATTCAGTGCCCGACCAGCCTCTGAGGAAAAAAACCTTTCCCTGATAGCCAGCCTAATCGTCCCCTGACACAGCTCCTGGCATTCCCTTGGCTCCTGTCCCTGGTCGCAGAGAGCAGAGAGCAAAGCTGTCCCTGTGCTGCCCTTGGGAGGAGCTGAGAGGTCCCAAGTGAGGTGTGAGTTCAGTGTCCTCTCTGCAGCTGAACCAAATGCCCTCAGCCACTCTTTGTATGGCTTCCCCTCCAGCCTCTTCACTATCCCTGTGTCCCTCCTTTGGACATTTCTCCAATAGCCTGAGGTCTTTCTGATGCTGTGGCATCCAAAATTGCCCCCAGGGCTTGAAGAGAGCGCAGTCCCAGCCCAGAGCAGAGCGGGACAATCACCTCTCTCGAGCGAGCGGTGCCAGAAGATAGGGACAGTTGTCAAAAAATCAGCTGGAGAAAGAAATCTAACAGAGAAACAGGTGATCTTGGCACAGGAAATGGAAGAAGCAGAGGAAGAAGAAGATGAGGAAAGGATTCCTTGTAAAAGTGAAGAAAATGAGCATGCAGAACAGGGACTAAGCATTATGCAGGTAAGTGAGCAAGAGAATAAGTTTGAAAGTGAAGGCAGTTTTGTCCAAAAGAAGGAGGAATAGGATGTCTTTTTGCTGAGAATGAATAGAAAGGTTTTTTGCATTTAGTTTGTATACGAAGCGCACAGGGCTCTAGATCCTTTTGTGGGAAAACGGAGTGTGTAAAGTTGCCAATCATTTTGGACCGAATTTGGAGGTTTTTGGGGTCCCAGGTGAATTTGGGGTTGAATTCTGGGGATTTGGGGGTGCCCAGGTGAATTGGGGGGGGGGGGGGGGGGGGGGCGGGGATTTGGGGAGATCCAGGTGAGTTTTGAGGGGTCCTAGGTTGATTTTGGGGGAGAATTTGTGGAATTTTGGGTATCCCGGGTATCGAGGTTTGGGGTGAATTTGTGGAATGTGGGGAGTCCCAGTTGAATTTTAGGGGGAATTTCTGGAATTCTAGGGATCTCAGGGGAATTTGGGGGTGAATTTGGTGAATTTTAGGGTATACATGTGAATTTTAGGGTTCTCAGGTGAGTTTTGGGGATGCCAGACGGATTTTGGGGTGAATTCTGTCGATTTTGGGGTATCCAGGTGAGCATTTGGAAGTCGTGGGAGAATTTTGGGATGAATTTGGGGGGATGCAGGTGGATTTTCCAGGGAATTTTGGTGATTTTTGGGAGTCCCAGATGAGTCTGGGAGTGAATTTGGTGGATTTGGGGGTATCTGGGAGGGTTTTGAGGGGGATTGGAGACATTTTGGAGTGAATTTGGGAGGTGTTGGGGGGACTGGGTCTTGGGGGTAATTTGAGGGATTTTGGGGGTTGCAGGTGGGATTTTGGGGTGAAGCCCTGGGATTTGGGGGTCCCCCGTGAATTTTGGGGTGAGTTTGTGGAATTTTGGGAGTTGCCAGGTGAGTGCTGAGCATCCCAGGGGGGACTTCGGGGTGAATTTTGGGGATTTGGGGCTTCCCAGGTGAATTTCTGAGGTGAAAAGGTTCAAAAAGGTTTTTTTTGAAAACAATTTAAAGCCAGAAGGTTATTGAAAATTAATAGATGTGATGCAAGTAGGTAATATGCAGACAATACACACCGAGACAAATCATGGGAAAAATAGAGTGTTAACACGAGTGTGTGACGATGGGATCAGTATAGCTAAGGCTCAGTTGAAGCTGAATTTGGAAAAGCATGCCAAAACTAAGAATAATAAAGGCACCTACGGGTATTTCAGTGGGAAAAGGAAGATGAAAAGAAACCTATCACACCTTCCCTATTTCCCCCCCCCCCCCCCACCCCCATAAGCCAGACAGCACTAGTGACAACAGACAAGGAGAAGGTTGAGGTACTCAACAAGTGTTGGTCTCAATTTACTCTGCCAGTCACTATTTCCACATCTCTCAGGTTATTGGACTGGTGGACTTGATTCTAACCCATAGTAGCAGGTCAGCTTTCAGACCACTTGAGGAACCTGAGCATGCAAGACCATGGGACCCACCCAGAGGCATGTCAGGGCCCTGAGAGAACTGGCAGCTGTAGTTGCTAAGGTGCTTCCTCCATCATATTTGAGAAATCAAGGCAACCAGCTGAAGTCTGCAGACACTGTGTTGTATTGACTCCAATCCTCTTGGTCTTTTTTGTAAATCTTAGAGCTCTGAGTCAATTTCTGCAGAGGATTCCCAATGCAGTTTCAAAAATGGAATCTTTGTTACTGGTCCTCATGTTGATCTTGGATATTTCCATTTTCTGCACTCCTTTATTTTCGAAACATTTGTAATGACTGAAAAGAAAGCTGAGACGAGGCATTATGCTCTTTCCAGTGATAGAAATGGACCTGTATTCTTTTCAGACAAATATATTTTTGCTGTGTCTAAGCACATGTGCATACCTGTGTTTGATTTATGTGTCCAGGTTTTGGCAATGGGGCAGCCACAGGGCCGTCCTGTGACAATGGCCCAGGTGCTGCCCTGTCCCGCTCTCTTCCAACTGGCTCCACTTCAGGATGTCGTCCCTGCTGAGAGAAGAGGCTGGGACAGCACCTTTAGAAATGTGACTTTCTGGGGTTTTTTTGTTTTGTTTTGTTTTGTTATTTTTAAAGTTACTAAAAACATTCACCCTGATTTTTTGTGTTGGGTTTGGGGTTTTTTTTCAGTTTTGGGTGGGTTTTTTGGTGGGCTTTTTTGGGGGCTTTTTTTGTCTCTTTGGTGATTATTGGTTGGGGGGTTTTGTGTGTTTGTTTGGTCTGCTTTTTTTGTTTGTTTGTTTGTTTGTTTTTTTATTACGGTTTTGTAGAGTTTTTTAAGCAAATTGATTGGAAAACTGAATAGTCCTCCACTATAGTCTCCTGGATTCACCTGAGACTCTTCCTAGGCATCTCCCTGATCCTTTTTGCAATGAGTCTCACATCATTCTCCTGAAGAAACTGTCTGCTTATGGTTTGCATGGGTGGGCTGTTTGCTGGGTGACAAACTGGGTGATGGCCAGGCCCACAGAGTGGTGGGAAATAGAGTTCATCCAGCTGGTCCCCAAGGCTCAGTCTTGGGCCCAGTCCTGTTTAATATCTTGCTCAGTGATCTGGACAAGGGGATAGAGTACACGCCCAGGAAGTTCACAGATGATGCAAAGTTGGCTGGTAGTGTTTTTTTCTTCTGGAGGACAGCAGGCTCTGCTTCTTCTTCCTCCTGTTCTGAGGTCGCTGCTCCCTCTTCATCCCTCATTAAGTGTGCTGATTCTGTCACTTGGATGAGAAAACAAACAATTTTAGCAACAATACTAGTGGCAGGGTACAAGAAAGGAAGAGTTCACATGAATTCCCCCCCCCCAACAACAGACAATACCTGATGGCTCCTCTGCCCAGCTTACTGACTACACCGGAACCCATTGTCCCCCAAAGATACTCCCTTCTCCCTGCCCCCAGCCATGATGTGAGATGGAATAGAATAACTAAGATTAAGATTCTCCCTATGGAACTCCATCATACTTCGATTCTGGGGAAAAAAAAATTCTTGAAGTTCTATCATTTCAGATCATTTGAATTTGCATACTAAAAAGTCTAGCCAGAAACTCATGACAATATTAATAGCCCATTCTAGAATGTCCGAGATGGTAGACACTTCTTTCAAGAGAATGTGATACCTCACGTGACTTCTCCAGAATTTAAATGAACAGCGGGAGTAGTCTACAAGATTCTTGCTGCCATCTGGATTTCCTGGTTTTTGGCTGGTCTATGTAAGCCAACCAGCTATTCAGCAGAGGGAATATTAGTGTGATACTTGATGGTATGTGAGATGGAACACAGTAATTTATGGCTTTTTGCATAGTGATGAAGCTGTAAAGAAAGCTCCATAATGCTCAGACAAGGAGGCTGCTGGACTTCAAGCAGCAAAGGCCCAAAACGAACCAGTGAAAAGGTGTCATTGAAAAAAAATAAAGCCAGGTGGGGAGCAAAGTGATACTTAAGGGCAGTTTACTGAAAGAAGAAATCTAGTGAAAAAAAAAGTCCAAGAGTGAAGGAATAACAGGAAAAATGAAACTAAGGAAGGAAATCAATCTCAGCTAATCATTTCAGAAGCTAACAAGTTGTCATTGCAATGATGCATAAAGTGAGAAATAATAAATATGTCTGCGCCAAAATCTGAATTATGAACTTTATTGCATTCTGTCTTTCACGGAATCATACAACAGTCTGTGATTAAAGATCATCTAGTCCAACTTCCTTGCCAGGTAGATCTTACAGTAGATCAAATTGCTCAAGACTAGCCAAACTGATAAGGAGCACTCTCAATGATGGGGCATCCACAACTTTTCTGGAACACCCGTTTGAGTGTCTCACCAGCTTCATTGTAGAAAAGTTTTTCCTTTTAGCCAGTCTAAACCTAGTCTCAGTTTGAAAGCATGGCCCCTTGTCCTGTCTCTGCAAACCTTCCTAAAAAGTCTTTCTCCATTTGTCTTATACCCTCTTTACGTATTCAAAGGCCACAATACTGTCTCTCCAGAAACCTCTCTTCTCCAGGCTACTGGATCCTACTTTTCACAAGAACCAGGTCATAAACTGAGATGGAAGACATCTCAGGAGATCAGATCATCCAACAGCTCAGTGTAAGAGTAGCTCTGAAGTCAGATCAACTAGCTTAGGGCTGTGTCTGTTTGAATTTTGAAAATTAGCAGGACTTGAAATGCGTCAAGGAAGAGAACTCTGGGTGGCTCCAGAAACAGCCTGAGAAACTCGAGCAAACTCAAAACCTCAGAAACTACCACTGCTTTCTCTCCCTCAGCCCAAGCAGTCCCAAAGAAGAAGTGTTCCCAGCAGGCTGGGATAGCACGCATATACACTACATATACATGACAGCATCGCCAGCAGCCACATCCTGCTCCTTTCTGTGGCTGGCAAGAGTGAGACTGGATGTTTACATGTGGGCAACCTGGGGCCCTCCAGCAACTCAGACACTCAGCCTGCCCAGTGACCCCACTGAATTCCAGTATTCGCAGTGTGCCAAGACCACAGCACTACTCCGCTTGCTGGCACAGACCATCACACGCCTCCTAAATCAGTCAGGACTCCCCTGGTCCCACAGCCAGCACCCCACTTGCTCTCCGCCAGGCCACTGCCATTGTTCACCAACTTCTCCACTTTGATCTTTGCTGGTGCTCTCAACACTGGCACACCCAGATGTTCTGCAGCTGTTGTCTCCTGGTGGAAAGGACTTGTAAAGCCATGTTTCCTAACAGGACTTCCACAACCTTTCAAAGCAACCTTTTCTGGGGTATGAACGATCTCATTCAAATGTCAACATTTCTTTTCCCATATGTGAAATCAGAATTTCCTTCTTCCGGGCATGCCCAAAACAAGGCCCAAACTACATTGTGCCTTCTGTTTCACATGCTGACTCGTTTGTAAACAATGCTAGGAGAATACCTGTTTTGATCTGTTGGAGTCAGTAAGTCAGGAGTCTCTCTGATTTCTTCAGAGACAAATCAGAGTGCAGGAATTGAATTGAAATCTTTAGATGGATTAAAGTGTATTAGGCCTTTCATTTTTAAGGCAGAGATGAAGACTTAGGTTGTAACATAAGAGAGAGAAAATAAGTAAGTAAATGGAATAAGTTTTAAGTGCTTTTAGGGAGTAAAAGGTCTTAGATGCCTGAGAAGTAGTACATGTTCTAGTGAAGGTTGAAAAACATGCTAGTGTTTTCTTAGAGGCTCCAAGAACTTAGCTTTAGACATAATAGAGTTAGAGTTAAGAATATTGCTTACATTTTTCAATTAGAACAAGATAGGCCATGAACGTAGTCTATACGTAGCCTGGCGTGCTAAGAAACCAGAATTCTAATAGATTAAGAAGTAGTGGTCCGAGTTTGTGTCTTAGCTAGTTGGAAACTTTCTATAAAAGAACATGCATCAGAGAGAGGTGGGGCTCTATGCCATGGCTTTATGCCATGTGCATTTTGCCATTGCATTTTGCCACTGCAGCTTTGCCATTGCTTTTAGCCATTGCTTTTATGCCACAGCTTTTGCTCTGCTTATGTTTTCGCCGCTGAAATCAACACCCGAGAAGAAGATAGGAGCTGCCCGGCTCCTCCGGCCCTGCTGGGACCACGGGAAGCTTCTGCTTCTGTTTGGGACTTGGAACTAGAACCTGGAATGGACTTTGTTAGCTTTGACTCTGCATTTGAGACTGATGTGCTTCTGCAATAAATAACTTTACAGCTACTATTAGCCGCTTTGCTTTTTACATAAAAGAAGAAGTAGCCCGACAGTGTGGGTGCACAAGAGGCACCCGGAGGTCCCCAGAAACCTCACATTGATCCAAGCTAATCTCTGGCCCTTATAGTGCTTTCCGTAGTTAGTTTTGCTTTGCTATTTACTTGATGTCCCATTGAATTGTTGAATCATAAACAGACTATCTGTCTGTGTAGCAGCATAGCAGTGATGAATAAATGCAAGAGAAGGAGCAAGGTGATTGTTTGCTAGACTCTTCCTAGAAACTGAGAAATCTGTTACTTAATGCTGACCACAGCAGATGGAGGAAGCATCCTACATGATGTCAAAGCAATGAAACTGTAATCACTTTTATGATTACAGTCAAGGCACTGCTTTTGCCACCATAAGTGGAGTGCAGGGAATCTTAAAAGATGACACTCTAACTGTTGTCCATGCTCACTGAGAAAATAATGCTTTTACAGCAGAGCAGGTCTCACCGCAGCTAAATCATGGCTTCAATGGTACACCGCCTTCAAAATAGCCCACAAAAACACAAATGAAAGGATTTGGAACCCAAGGGAATCTCGGATTGTGACATCAGCTTATTTTAGATTCTTTCCAAATTCTGAATTCCATTTCCTTCCGAGCCAATTATCCCACCTAACCTGAGATGTAGTTTATGTTTTTCCTACATCTAATTACCTTAGAATTAGATTGCTACTAGGCAAAAAGACAGAAACAAGCAGTCAATTTCAGACTGAAACCTGTGTTCTAAACCAGTGTTTAGGACAGCAATACCAGCAATACTTGGACCTAAGTATTCTTAATAAAACCAAAACTTTTAAGACTTCCCCATGTATTTTTGGAGGTGGAAAAAGTTTTACATCCAAAAGTCCCTAGCGAGCTCTCACTCAGTGCAATGCACCCAGAAAGACGCTCTTGCTCGTCTTTCAAGGAGTGATTCCTCACAGCAGAAGCAGCAGCAGGAGCACAAGATGGCTGACGAGAAGGGGCAGTGTAGAACACGTCTACCAATATTTCTACAGGAAATCCTGGCTCATTTTCGAGTGCAGTATGTCCCTCCAGGTCTTTGGTCCTTGCGAAGCTCTATGTACTGTGAGCACTGCTACTTGCAGCTGAGAAGGACCGTGGAGCTAGCAGCGAATTCGGAGAGTGCTGAGCACATAGTCAAGGAGCGAGAAGTGCCCCTGCAATGCCGTGCTAATAGCAGCTTCCTCGCGTCAGGGGCAAGCTCTGGCCAGAAAGACTTTCTCATCCTGGGAGCAGTTCTTTATAAAGGGCGTAGGCGAAAAGCTTTCGTTTTCAATTCACACTGCGAGAGAGGCAGACTGTTGTAAATAGTGGCCCTTTTCCCTATGAAACAAAACTCACCCTTCCTGGTTTCTGAGATCAGTCTGGAAGAGGCGTTTGGCACTCCAATAGCAGCCAGGGTTACAGGTGGATGCAGCTTGGGTCTGGGAGACACCGTGATCCATTTGGAATTTTAGCAAGCAGTTGACTCCTCCTGGCCACTGGCTGCTGGTTCGAAACTCTGGGCCTTTTCTCTTGTGAAACAAAACTCCCACTCCCAGCTTCCTGAGATTGATTTGGTAGAGGCGTTTGGAATTCAAACTGCAGATAGGTTTCTCAGTGGTGACAGGTTGTTTCTGAGAGATTTCTTGCATTATTAGGAGAAAATAATTCTATGTTCAGGGAAAACATATAAGGAATATAAAAATAAAAATATAGCTATAGTTGTATAAATATAAAATATAAACAGATATAACAAATCTATATTAAATATATAGTATATAATATAAATAATGTAAATAAAAGAATATCTATAAAAATTATAAATATGAAAATAGTATAGTTTAAAATAAATGTTTTATTGTTTTTTATTTGGTTCAGACAGGGTTTTTTATAAATGAGACTAAAAAATAAATATCGAAATTTACAGTAAATATATTCAGACATATAAAATTATAAATATATATGCATATCTAAATTTATGTAAGTATAATTGTATATAAAATAGAAAAATACAGGTATATATGTAGTATTTAATATAAATGCTATTGTAATTATTATAATAACCTATAATATACATAGTATAGATATGTAAATATACATTTCAGATATAAATATCAAAACTATAAATAGAAAAATGTATTTAAATATATTTTAAAATAAAGGGGGTTTTTGTTTCTATTTGGTTAGAGGCAGGGCTTTTAAATAATATTAAAAAATACAAACATGATAATATATAATATATAAAATTACAGATATATGTAAAATAGAAATAAACAGTAGTAATATGGAGATATGTATGTAATAAATAATAATATTTTATACGTGCTATACTATAATAGAAATTGAATATACAAAATATATATAGATTATGAATATGAATAGAAATATTTTAAAAATATTTATTTTTTTAATATCAAAAGGGTTTTTTTAATTTTCATTTGGTTAGAGGCAGCTTTTTGTTTAGTTTTGGTCAGGGTTTTTTGGGACATTCATTTAAGAGGATTTTTTCAAGGATTGGGATTCTCCTTTTTGCCATCCCTTGCCTATCCCCAAAGCACCGCTTTGCAGAAAGAGCCTGGCACTACAGCCAGCCTCTGAGCCAGCGCCTTGGCCTCCTTGCACACTCATTTGCACAGTCATTGCACACTTCTTACACACTCATTGGCACACCCATTGCACTAATATAGAGGCAGGAGGTTTTTCAGTTTTGGTTCGGGTTTTTTGGGGCATTCATTCAGGAGGATTTTTTGAAGGATTGGGACTCTCCTGTATTCCATCCCTTGCCTGTCTCCAAAGCTCCGCCTTGTGGGCAGAGAGCGGTACTGCACTCGTGCTGCTCTCAAGATGGCGGAAGCGACCACGAACTGGGACTCTGCCATGTGGGACTGCCGCCTCACTCAAGAAGGTGGCCGCTGTAGGGCCCGGGCAGAGAGAGGCGACCCCATCGCTGCTGCTGCCTGTCGGCCCCGGCCCGGCTCCCGCAGAGCGACGGCACCGCTGAGCCCACGTCCCGTGTCCGCATGCTTGGATAGACTGTGGAAAATCGCACCGGGGGGATTAGTGTCGGCATTGTGCGCAGGCAACCCACTAGACCCACCAGGGTCCTTGATTTCCCACCCTTTTTGCCGCCATGATTGGAAGGTCAGGCATGTGGTAGCTGAGCTGCCATCTTGGGAGCACAGTCACAATCAAGATGGAGGCCTCTGCAGGGCCCCGGCAGAGACAAGCGTCCACCCCACTGCCTGCTGCCACTTGGGTAGTGGTCAGAGCCATTTCCAGCACTGCTGACCCCGCCGTCCCCATCCTCACGCTGGACAAGGCGGAGGAAAATTGCGCTGAGAGCACGGGATCGGCGTCGGGGCAGGATTCAGGCAGGTGACATAGAAAGACTCCCTTGTGGCGGGGCCTTAAGTCTACCACAACAAAGATGGCAGCTAGACCGGAAGTAGCTTCTGCCATTAACAAAGATGGTGCCGAGGAGGGGCGGAAATTGCGCCATCCCACTACCAAGATGGCTGGCTGGGTGACACTCCCCCGACCTTCTAAATATGGCTGCATATAGGCTAGGAATAGAGGGGCAGATGGGGTGGTCAGGGTGGGTGAGCCAAAGACAGAGGACAGGTGGGGGTGTTGATCAGGACTGGGATCGCCGTGGGCAGCAGGAACCACCCTGGCATGGGCGTTGGAGCCGAGCTGCTGCTGCTGCTCCTGCTCCGGCCGCAGCGGGCGTGGGACTCCGGGCGTGATCCCGCTGTGGCCTCAAGGAGGCGGGGCTCTGCCCTTAACCGTGCCTGGGAGAACGGCAGCAGAATCTCCTGGTGCAGATGCTGGATAGCGGCTGGAACTGCTCGGTGGAACGGGGAACGCTGTGCCAACCCTGGGAGCCTCAAATCCTGCTGCTCTTGGTGCCCCCATGCCGCGGGTGCAGCCTGCACTGCCCGCGGGTGTGCAAAGCCCCCGCAGCCCTCAGCGGACAGCAGCACCTGGCTCCCCCTTCCCCGTGTCCGCACACCCGTGGGGCTCCCGCCTGCCACTCCCTGTGGAACGAGGCTGACTGGAGCACCCGCGGGTGGGAGAAGCCGCTCGGCCGGGGCCGAGCACGGTTCTACTCAGGCTGCTTCTCCAACACCTGCAGGTGAGATGCTCCCCCTTGCTTTGCAACTCAAAAAAGCTCTGCAATGGTAAAACCTCTTTTTTAAAAATTCAGCTGAGAATTTTTCTCTTTACTTCCAGATCACAGGATATATTGAGGATATAGTGGGGTTGAGAGGGATCCTAAAATCTGACTCTCGAGTAAATAGGACATTTCCTGCAGGTGAATATTGCCAGGCCAAAATGATGGCAGCTGCTGAAGCTGGGGCTGCTTTTGTGGCCCAGAGCTGCACAGAGGCCTCGGTGTCTCCTGCTCGCTGCCAGTAATGTTCCTTGGTGTTTCTGCGTGTCTCGGCTGGCTGGAAACGCGGGGCAGGAGGAGGCCAGAAGATCCCAAAAGGCAACCAGCACCTCTTGTCCTTGGGCTCTGCAGGGGAGGGGCTGTGCCTGCAGTGTCCCGCCTGTGTCAAGCACACATCCTGCGGATGGGCGCTGGAGCACCCGGCCAGCGCTGGCACGGACACAGCTCAAGGGTTGCTCCCAGCTCTTGGGCCAGGGGCTGAACAGGCACCTGGAGATGCTTCAGCCCGGACAGAGGCCACCAACAGCCCAAAAGCCCCTCAAGGAATAGCTGGCATTTCCTGGTGATGGCAGCATGGGCCCCTTGCAGAGGAGCTCAGCCAGCAATTCCCGGTTCTGACCTCCCAGAGCTCCCATGCAGCTGCCAGGTATGTCTCTGCCACCCTGAATGCCTTCCCTTCCAGCCTGAGTCCATCATCCAGCAGCAGCATTAAAGCCAAGGCACTCTTCTCTCACAGATATTAAATCCCAACCAACAGCCTGCAGAGATGCCTTCAAATCAAAGATTTGGGTGGGATGAAATTTTGTTTAAATGAAGGTAGGAGCTTTTCAGGGAGCCAGCTGGAAGTGCAGAAGGGATGGAAAGCTTTTGCAGGTGGGTCCCACTGGAGGCGCGCTGAAGGCAGGGATGTCCATCCCTTTCCTGAGGGAAAATAACTTGCATAAGTCACTGCTGAGGCTCTGGAAAGAACTGAAATTCTGCAGGGAGAGATGTCCTCTCGTGGGCCCAGGGACTGCCTCGGCGTGGGCCCAGGGACTGCCTCGGCATGGGCCAGGAGTGCCTCCAGCCCCTGCCTTCTCCTGCTTGAAAATATCACGTGTAGCCTGAGCTCGGGGGAATTAAATCTGCTGAAATCCAGGTAACTCTGTCAAGTGCTCCCTAGGGACATCAGTGGGGCTGGGGGATGAGGGTTTTAAATAGAAATTCTTTGGAATATACACCTGTCCCCATTCTGATGCTGCTGAGCTTCCTTGGAAGCTCTACTGGTTCCTGGCACAGCTGGCATTCAAGCGGCAGCTCTGCATGAGAATATCCACCATGAGGCACTGTGAGGTTATGGCAGTGGGAATTGAGCAGGGAATTCGGGGCTATGGGGATAATTCATGGGAACTAGCAAAGCTGACAGCGAACCCCAAATCTGGGCACCGCAATAGAGAACAATCTGTGTGTGGCCCTGTCAGCTCAAGCCCCTGGGCTGGGAAGTGTTAGGAGATCAAATATACGGAATTATACAAATCATGGCAACTAGCATCACCCAGAGGGACAATCCAAGTCCCAAACAATTCCTCCACAATCCACTCTAGGACAAACACCCTGTGCCTACCAGGATCTGTGATTCTGCTTTTCCTACCAGCTCCTGAGCAGTGTCAGGGCAACCACGAGGCCTTTAAAATCCAGATAAACCCCAAATCCCACATAGTGATTAATCCAAATAAAGAACTGCATTGTTGTCATCAAAAGATCAAAACTCATGAAGAATTCTATGACAACAATGTAATGGACTCCCAGGAACCTCATTAATGCTCTCGGTTTCATTTTTGTGTATTTTTAATCCCTCATTTGGCAGCTTGTAAAACTTATCTTGGAATTCAGAGGTCAAGCAGGATTGACTTTGGATTGACCTTCACCTCTGGTCCCACTTTGTGCAAACACAACTTGTGCCCAGGTGGGTGAACTCATCACCTCAGCTTTTCACTCCAGAGTATCCCCTCCTTATTTCCCTGTAGATGAACTCAGATCCACTCCTCACCTCCACTGGTCATCCAAGCGTCCATTCTGTTCCCCACAGGCCCTGGTGGCCCCAGGGAGCTCCCTTGGCCTTTCTCCTGCCCCTCTCCAGCCCGAGGCCGCTCCTCCTCTTGCTCCCTCCGGCTTAATCCCGCACAGAGCCTCTCCTCCCTTCCTGGCTGCCTGCTGCCGAGGAAGGAGGACACAGAGAGTCTCGAGTGCTGAGCCCTCCCTGCTACCCCTGCAGAGCCTTGGCTGCGCTTCCCAGGGGCCTCGGATTTCCCAGACAAATTGTCTGCTGGGCTCCCTTCCATTACCTCAGCAATCTCCTCAGAAATGCCACCTCAGTCCCCTTGACATCCCCTCACATTTTCTTACACAAACAGTTCTTGTGTCCCCTCTAAATGACCCCGGGTTTTCAGCTAAATGAATGGCATGACCCGTGGCCACTGCCCATGATTCACCCGACCAAAATCAAGAGCAAATGTTGGTTGGGCTTTAAGAACTTTAAATAACT
This sequence comes from Sturnus vulgaris, assembly GCF_052056855.1. NCBI lineage: Eukaryota > Metazoa > Chordata > Aves > Passeriformes > Sturnidae > Sturnus > Sturnus vulgaris. The sequence continues at coordinate 1,256,402 of NW_028276070.1, forward strand.
TTGAAGCAAAAAAGATCACCTTTTTCTTCTGGTTTTTTTTCTTTTGGATGCCGGACTTGCCTCTGTGGATGCGTGCTTAACTCTTGCTGCAGGGGACTGTCAGGCCTGAATGGCCGTGAGTTCATGTTCTTCTCACTGGGGAATCAAAAATTATTGTTAATTAGACCACAGAAATATTTTCTGAAACCTCTCCCCTTTCCTGCCCTTTGCTGGTACATCTCCTGTTTGTGCCTTTGAATTTACAGCTGTTCCCTGATGGCCCTGCCTTACTTTTGTGCCGCTCCTAGCTGGGAAAAACTGGGAAAACCTAGGGGGTACAGAGGTGAAATTTTTAGCTGGATTTTTCTAAAATTTCTAATTCTACTGAAATTATTTCCAATTCTCCAGTGAGAAGAGCACGAACTCTCTGAACTCCATTCAGGCCTGACAGTCACTGCGGGAAATCTGACACAGTATTAATAAGTAACCTTTCCTGAGAGCAGTCATCACCCCAGTCCTCCAGCCTTGGCAAATTTTTTGCAATGAATGGACCCAAGTTCTAATCCTTAACCTAAATTTCTGTCAACTTTTGTTAGAGTTACCAGACAGTAAATCATGCAACAGAATTTTAAAATTGCACAAAGAATAACAGGCCCAGACCAAACCTAACCACCCCCATCACTGCTCCACCCCAATTTGGGGAGAAACAGTGATATAGTTTATAATTACTCTCCTTCCATGCTATTCAGTCCTTCACTGCACATCCCCAGAGAGGATTCACTCCACCTTTTGTTCCTAACAGCACCTCTCTCTCCAGCACCAATCCCATTTGTCACAGGCACAAAGGGAGCAGACCTAAGGCAATGGTTCCAGCAGCAGCGGCAATCCCAAACTCCCTGTTCCCTGGATTGCTCATCCGAGCACTCCCAGGAATCTCACCTCATCCCAGACTCTCTGTCCTCAGAGGGAAACAAAGCCTGACGGGACAAGGCTCTGGCACCCCATTTCCTCTTGTTCCTGCTGAACTGGAAAGCCACGGGTAAGTGCCCGTGCACTCAGACCTTGCACCCCTGAACACCAGGAGAGCTGGAGTTTCACCCAGATCCCAGATTCCCTAGGCAGTTAATCCCAGCAGGGAGGAAAAGAGGAACCCTGCATTCTCTGAGTTACCCCACATCATGGGCAGGACCAGGAGCCCTCCAGGCTCAGACCTCTGGTGCTGAAGCCTCTTGGCTTTGGCTGCTCAAACACCACAGCTCTTGGCAAAGATGGGCAGAGTGTAATGATTTTTCCTGTCCTGAAAGAGAGGAGGAAAAGAAAATTAAGTCCACTGCAGAAGGATTCCAGCTCTCACACTTCTGCTCTGATGCTCGCTGTGGGGTTTTATCCATGACAGGTGACACCAATTCAGAGTGCCCTTCTCCAGCATTTTTATTCCTAATTATTTCAGACATTAAAAGGATGCTAATTTTTCTTATTGCATTCTTTCCTTAATTTGAACAGAACCATTTTCATCCCAGACCCCACTTGTCCGTTATTCAATCCTTTAGCACTGGACTTTACACAAAGGGATACCCGTGGTGCTGCATCACAAGAAATCCCAAAGAGAAACCCCTCCAAAACCTGACAAAGAAAGGTTTCAAGGCTCTCCAGAACACAGACAGATGTTCATACCTTGTCAGGCCAGACCAATTCTGTCCCATCCACCTGAGCTGTGCAGGTGAGGCAAAGGCTCCCCTTCCTCCTAGGGAATCACTGTGGTCTGAGACCACAGATATCCATCCTGGGGAGCACCTGGAAACAACGTGGGAAAGGCAAAATTAGACTGTTTTCTATCAGAAAATGAGTAATAATAGTAATAATCAAAACTTCTGGACAAATTTAGTAACATCACTTTCATATGATAAATACAGGCCATGCCCATCCTTCAAGCCCAGGTGAAAACAGGAAAGAGAACTACAGGAAAAACAGAGTCCCTTATTTGGATGTATTTCCTAAAGACCACATTGTATGCTCTTTGTTTCTTTAAAATAATGGATTACTGGTAAAAAGCATCTTGGGCCCATATTTTATCAGCCACAGGCAGGACAAGGTGAGCTACATCTGGAGAGCCAGGGAGATGCAGGACCTTGGCACACCAAGGATAAGAGCAGGGGAAGCAGGGGAGGTGTGGGGGGGAGAGCTGGAGAAGTGAAGGAACAGGCATTTTCTTGTTCAGATTCATCAGTGCTGGGAACTTGGAAAACACATGGTGCTGCATGCATCGAGGACATAATGCCCACGATTTGGTTGTTTTCCTTTGCTCATACGCTTGGCTTCATCCCCTCTCCAGAGGAGCAGAGAATTCCTCCAGGGTAAGGGTGAATCTGGTCCCACTCCAGGGATGTGTCCAGTAAAGGAGGGGAGTTGTTTAGAGGAACTAACTGACCACAAAAATCAAACCCATCAAACACTGAAATGGCCTACACTGAGCTGTAACACCAAGTGTTCACAGCAGGCAGAGGCACGAAGTGCACGCAGGACCAAGAAGCACCACTCCGGTGTTTCTGCTTACATGTATTTTAGCTCTGTTTCCCTTCACAGCTGCTATTCTGCCAAGGTCAGTTCCATTTTCAGAAGCCTGTGTCACATGTAGTCAAGGCTGGAAATCCTCCCTTAGGATTTCCACATCACATCTAGATTTGCTAGGAAGCACATGCACACACAGATGCCCATTTCTGTGATATGTCAATCAGAAATCATGTAACCCAGCAACTTGCTCCTCACTTCACCACTTGGAAATACATTCAAAAGCCAGAAAAACCCCAACCAAACAACAACCCACAAAAGACACAGCTTAGTGCAGCTTCATCTTAATATTCTGGTCAGTGATGGAGAGAAAGGAGGAAAGCTGTTCTTCTAGTTCTGCACCAAGCAGTTTGAAACAGCCAATACTGTCCCCACCTGCAGCTCTGGCAGCTTCCCTCTTTCCTTCAGCCTTGCCCTGACTTCTGAGGGGCCAGAGGCACCACACAACCCAAAAGGATCAGCACTCACACCCACCGCTAGTACAGACATCTTCACGGTCCATCTTTGGCCAAACAAACTCCAGGATGTTTTTGTTTTCCTGACAGACTTGGCCAACTTCATTCCCATTTATCAAGGCAACAGACACCCTGTATGGCTCTGGGGTCAGAGGACCTCTACTGGCACAAGAACCCAAGAGAAGATTGGAGGGAAGAATCCAAGAGCAAATTGAAATCCCAGCTATGCAATGAAGGTCTGCTTCTGGCAGGTTCCTTGTGGCTTTTGGGGCTCAAGAAAAGCCTTTAGACCATAAAAACATAGGTGAAAACCCCACACCGAGCACTTGGCTTTAAAGATGTTGCACTTAACGTTACAGACAGAATTGCTTTGGGATTTGGCATTTCCTGCACCCACCCAAACACATTAAAAGAATTAAGTGCAGAGTCCTGAAGCTCAGTTCTTCCAATCTTATTTTGGTGGTGTCACTTGACATACCTAAATCCCCAGCAATACTTCAAAAAATGAGAAGCAACCCCACCCCCCTTCAGTTTTCCAGTTTAAAGGTCCTCTTAAGAACAGGTTAAAGAAAAGAAGAAAAGCCCAAGACCTACTATCAGCTAGTGTACCAACCACCCGTTTTGCATAGATTTTTATTACACCCAATGGCTTCTCTAAGAAAATAAATTTGTACCTGCAAAAACCTGTGGGAATTACTGCGTTGGGACGGTTGGGACAAACTCAGGCACTCTCTGTATTCTGGTCTTGAAGTTTGCAGTTTATTTGGTAGGGTGTGGGTATATATGAGGCCCTGCTAGGAACTGCAGCTGCAGCTCAGAGCAGGACAGAGAGAGACGGATAGAGCAAGAGTAAGAGGAGAGAGTAAGAAAGCAAGAGTGAAGGGAGCGTAAGAGAGTAAGAGAGTAAGAGAGATATTTTCCCGTTTACAATACAATAAATCTATGTTGAATATTCTAATTTCCACTAACCAATCTAATACAAGATACAAATTCTCTAACATTGGCATGCAACCGAAAGGAATCACTATATTACCATGTTTTCCTGCTTTTCTTATCTCTCAATTTTATCTGGGACCCTTCCTGGCATGCCTAGGGAGGATGTCTGTTTGCTTTTTGGTATTCGCAGCATCTAACATTATCTAAACAAAGGGGCCTCCAGGCATTCAGTTGCTTTCAGCCACACAGTCGAAAATTGCTATAATTTCTATTTTGCTTATATTTTCCATATTCTCAAAGTCTTTTGCTAGGCACTCGTACTTATAAGGTTTCCCTAATTCATCCTTCCCAACAAAAACCCATCCAGGAGGGACAGGTGTTTCTGAGCCCACACCTCGCAGGTAAAGGATCAGAGAAGGAGTGGCACAGAGGGATCCAAAAGTGCCCAAGAGGTTCAAGTTCACTGTGTTTGTGCAGTATTATTTGAAACCAAAGCTCTCTGCAGCTGCCCCAAGCCTGGAGTCAACAGAAACCAAATGAGCTCCCCCTCCTACCACATTTTCTGCCTTCTCTCATCAAGGGAGGATCACATCATGCAAAAGATAATAGAGAAGATGGTAACAGCAGTCCAGTGCCCCCAGGATGGCTGGCACCAGGGTTCATTCCATCCTCTGGCTGATGGAACTTAAACCCAGGTGTTCTGGGATTGAAGGATCAAAGTCCAGTTTTGCCACTTGCCGTTCCACTCCCTCCCACGTTTGCAGAGCAGGAATATTGCTGGGTTCCGTATTACAGCCCAAAGAAGCAGCCCCGGGAGTTCTGCTGGAGCTATTGGCTCACAGACTTCTACACACTTGATCAGAGAAATTCAACTTTTCTAAGCCAAATACTTGAGAAAAATACCACTATGCTAATACAGATTACTTCAAAAAGTGAAGTGATCACTATGTCACCTAACAAACCACTAAAAAATACTTTTCAAATATACTGAGTCACACTACATACTTTCCTCTGTTAGAAAAAAAAAGTTTAAGAAGAGTCTTAGGTGTTACAAAATAAACTACTACCTGCTTGAAGACCAAAAAAGAGCTCCTCATCCTGGAGTAATTCCTTCACAGCAGCCCAGTCTCGTGTTAATTGTTTCAGTGCCGACTAGAGGTTCCAGGATATCGGATCTAAGTCTTTGACTTCTACCGGGAGTTCCGGTGCAATTGAAAACACCAACAAGCGTGCGACCCTTCCTCTGAAAATAAAATAGATGTGAAGAACACATGCAGAGATGGCAAGTGTCAGGAGACGTTTACAGGCAAGAATCTCCTACAAATATGAGGTATGCTTTGGCATGCTTAGCATGTCCCTTTTTTCTACGTTTATTATATCAACTCCAGCAGTTTAGGATGCTAGGAAATTCAATGTGATTTAATATAATATTAGCCCTCAATTCTATCAGTATAAAAATATATTTGTACTTAGTATTTTATTCCTATTTTGTAGTACTATTCCATTCCTACTGCAGCAGAAAATTTTACATTTTCCCCCTCCACTAAACTAATTAAAAATGAACAGGCCAACCCTACACAAAGAGGCAAATTATAAAGTTACAAAGATCAAATATTAATCAGAACAATTTACTTGAAATTACATTTCTGAAAATAATTTAAAATCGATTTAGAAGTCAAAAAGACAAATTGAGTTTGGAGAAGGCGTTTGGCACTCCAAGGGCAGCCAGGGTTACAGGTGGTGGCAGCTTGGGGCCGGGAGAAATCCCGGTCCATTTGGAATTTTAGCAGGCAGAAGCCTGATTTGGTGCACAGGTCCCTGGACGCGAAGTCTGGCCCTTTTCCCTGTGAAACAAAACTTACTCTTGCCAGGTTCCTGAGATCAGCTACGAGGAGGCTTTTGGCACTCCAAGAGCAGCAGGGTCACAGCTGGATGCCGCTGGGGTCTGGGTGACACCGTGCTCCATTTGGAATTTTAGCATGTAGATGACTGCTCCTGGCCACAGGCCCCAGGATAGAATCTGATGGCCTTTTCCCTGCGAATCCACACTCACGCTTCCAGGGTTCCTGAGATCTGCACAGAGGAGGGTTTCGGCACCCCAAAGGCAGCCAGGCTTCTAAATGGTGGCAGCTTGGGGCTGGGAGAAACCACGCTCCATTTGGAATTTTGTCAAGCTGAAGGCCAGAACACGGCTCTGGACATGAATAGCGGTCCTTTTCGCTGTTAAACAAAACCAGAATAAAAACTTGGTCTGTTCTGAGTTTTAGCAGGCAGAAGCCCAGGCCCAGGCCCGGCATCACTGGACATGGGAAGTTGCCCAATTTTCCTGTGAAACAACACTCACACTCCCAGGGTTCCTGAGACCAGTTAGGAGGAGGCTTTTGGCATCCCAAAGAGAGCCAGGATTACAGGTGGGGGCAGCTGTGGCATGGAAGCAATCCCGGTCCATTTGGAATTTTAGCAGGCAGAAGCCTGGTGGGGGGCACAGGTATCTGGACAAAAACTGTGGCCCTTTCCTCTGTGAAACAAAACTCATTCTGCTGGGTTCCTGAGACCAGTTAGGACGGGGCTTTTGGCACTCCAAGAGAAGCCAGGGTTCCAGGTGGTTCCAGCTGTGGTATGGGAGTAATCCCAGTCCATTTGGACAAAGAAAACCTAAGACCCTCACCGAACTCCAGAGGCCCCCATAACCCTAGAGATCCCAAAGCAAAGACACCGCCCTAACCCTAGAGTGAGCCCAACCTGAGATGCCCCCATAACCCTAGACGCCTTCATAACCCTAGTTGCTCTGCTAATACTAGAACCCCAGTGAACCCTAGACATTCCCAAACCCCAGACACCCCCCAAACCGTAGAGTCACCCCAAGCCTAGATAGCCCCACAACAATAGACACCCCAAAACCCCACACGTAACCCCTAACCCTAGACCCTCAGCGAATCCTAGACATGCCCCTAAAACTAGACACACTCAAACCCTAGACACCCCCCAACCCCAGATCCAGCCCAAGCCTAGACACCCTCAAAACCCCAGACGCTCCATAACCGTAGAAGCTCCACTAATCCCAGATGTCCCCACAACCCTAGACACCACCAGAACCCTAGATGTCCCCCCAACCCTAAACTCCGAGCCAACTCTAGACAGCCCCAAACCCTAGAAACCCCCGTAACCCTACAGTCAGCCCAACCCTCGTCGCCCCCAGAAACTTAGACACCCCCAGACCTAAGCCTAGACTCAGCCTAAAGCTAGAAGCCCCACAACCCTAGATGCCCTCAGAACCCGAGAAGCTCCTGTAACCCTAGACCCCCACATAACACAACCCCCACATAAGACAACCACATAACCCTAGACACCCCCTAAACCTAGAGCCAGCCCAACCCAAGATGCCCTCAAAACCCTAGACACACCCAAAACCTCAGATGCTCCCCTAAAATTAGACCTTCAACAAACACTAGATGTCCCCATAACCCTAGACACCCCCAAACCCTAGATACCTCTTGAAGCCAAGAGCCAGCCAACCCTAGACACCCCCAAAACTTCAGATGCACCCCTAAAATTAGACCCTCAGCGAACCCTAGCTTCTCTAACCCTAGACACCCAGTGAACACTACACACTCTCATAACCCTAAACACCCCACTAATCCTAGACGATCCAACAACCCTAGACCCTAGATGTCCCCCTAACCCTAGACACACCCAAATCCCAGACATGCCCCCAACCCTAGAGCCAGCCTAACCCTAGATACCCCCACAACCCTAGACTCCCCCAGAATCCTAGAAGCTCCACTAACCTTAGACCCCCAGCGAACTCCAGACATCCCCATAACCCTAGACACCCCCCCTAACCCAAGAGCCAGCCTAACCCTAGACAACTCCACCACGCTAGACACCCCCAGGACCCTAGAAGCTCCTGAAAACTCAGAACCCCAGCGAACCATAGACACCCCCCTAACCCCACAGCCAGCCTAACCCTAGACACCTCCAAAACCCTAGACCCTGCCCTAACGCTAGACCCTCAGTGAACCCTAGATATCCCCCTGACCCTAGATACCTCCAAATCCTAGACATCTCCCTAACCCTAGAGTCAGCCTAACCCTAGACGCCCCCACAAACCAAGATGCGCCCAGAATCCTAGAAGCTCCTCTAACCCTAGACCCCCAGCAAACCCTAAACACCCCCATAATCCTAGATACCCCCCTAACCCATGACACTCCCCTAACCCTAGTCCCTCAGCGAACCCTAAATTTCCCCCTAACCATAGACACCCCCAAATCCTAGACACCTCCCTAACCTTGGAGCCAGCATTACCCTAGACACCCCCTCCACAACCCCAGATGCCCTCAGAACCCTAGAAGCTTCACTAACCCCAGATCCCCAGCGAACGCCAGACACCCCTGTAACCTTAGAAAATCCCCATAACTCTAGAGCTAGCCTAACCCTAGACACCACCAAACACATGACACCCCCTTAAGCCTAAACCCCCCTAACTCCAGACCCTCAGCGAACCCTAGATGTCCCCCTTATGCTAGGCATCCCCAACACTTGACACCGCCCTAACTGAAGTCAGCCTAAAGCTAGAAGCCCCCACAAACCTAGACGCCCCAGAAACCTAGAAGCTCCCCTAAACCTAGACCCCCAGACAAGCAGAGACACCACCCTAACCCTAGAGCCAGCTCAACCCTAGACGCACCCACAACCCTAGACATTCCCAAAATCCCAAACGCTCACCTAAGCTTAGATCCTCAGTGAACCCTAGATGTCCCCCTAAACCTAAACACCCCCAAACCTTAGACACCCCCCAACCCTAGAGCCAGCCCAACCCTAGACACCCCCACAACTCAGATGCTCCATAACCCTAGAAGCTCCCCTAATCCCAGACTCCCCCACAACCCTAGACACCACCACAATCCTAGTGTTATGAATGATGTTCTATTTTTCCAATTTATCAAGCAACAAGATTAAATTTAATAGTAACAAAATGAATACAATCAAAGTATTGGAGATGACAAAGTATTGGAGATGAAACAATCAAAGTGCATATATTTAAGAATATACAAAATTTGGCAGTAAGTAATTTAGTATAATTGAGGCTCATATAAAGCATAAGCAAAACCGACCGGGGAGGGGCCCCCCTCCGACCGGGGATACGGGGAGTGGTTCGCCATTCCTCACGTATCAAAGCATCCAGGCTAACAATCTCACTTATATACTGTAGGCTACAGAAGTTTCTAGAAAACTCCTCCTAGTTTCTATTCCTAAAATCTAGGTCACTGTGTGTACGGTGCATGCTCTACTAATGGGTTAGGGGTTCTCTCATCCTTTTGAGGGTCTTATTTCTGATGAAGACTCTTCGTCTTCATCAGTGACCGAGGTGTGACCCGCAGGTAGTGCAGGCGCACTATGTGACTGAGCAGATGTTTTCCATAACAAGACTTTAATTGAGTCCCATGCTTGGAATCATCCCATTTTGGCCCATTTCAAGGTCAAAACTTTCTATTTCTAGATGCTGCTTGTCAGACCTACATCCTTCTACTATTCTTGTCTGACTTTCTTCCAACCTCCTTCTTCGACTCCCAACATCTGGAAGATGTCCTTTGCCCTGTCTCACCCATCTCCCCCCTCACTCTGTAAAAATTGTCTTCTATTGATCTAAATACAATGTTGCTAATATAGTTACAATTTAATTAGCACGAATCACATTTATCACACTAGTCATCCCCAAAACCCTATATGTCCCCCTAACCCTAGACCCCCAGCCAACTCTAGACATCTCCAAACCCTAGAGACCCCCGTAACCCTACAGTCAGCCCAACCTTCGTCGCCCCCACAACCCTAGACACCCCCAGAACCCTAAACCTAGACCCTCAATGAACCCCAGATGCCCTCCAAACACTAGACACCCCCAACCCCAGAGTCAGCCAACCCTAGATGCCCCCACAACCCTACACGCCCTCAAAACCGTAGATGTTCCTCTAACCCTAGACCCCCAGAGAACCCTACACATCCCTAAACCCTAGACACCCCCTAAACCCTAGAGCCTCCAAACTTAGACACCTCCACAACTCTAGACGCCCCCAGAACCCTAGAAGCTCCCGTAAGCCTAGACCCCCAGTAAACCCCAGACACCCGTATAACCCTAGACGACCCCCTCACCCTAGACCCCTAGCGAACCCTAGATGCCCCTCAACGCTAGACATTACCAAACCCTAGACAAGCCCCAACTCTAGAGCCAGGCTAATCCTAAACGCCCCCACAACTCTAGACACCCCCAAAACCCTAGACACACCACAAACCCCATACCCCCAGCTAACCCAAGATGCCCCCCACCCTAGACCTCCTCAAACCTTAGACACTCCCTGAACCCCAGAGTCTGCCCAGCCCTAGACACCCCCACAATCCCGGATGCCCTCACAAGCCTAGACACCCCCTAACCCTAGACCCCCATCGAACCCCAGATGCTCCCTCCCAACTGTAGACCCCCCAGTACACACACCACGGCCACCCATGTAAAAGCCCCCAACACAGAAAGGCGAGCAAAACATCCAACCCACAACCTGCCACAAAACAGCCAGATCGCAGCCAAATGGCAGGAAGCACCCCGCCATGCCAAGCCACCAAAGCCAACCAACAACCAGGGGCCCTCCAAAACCGCACCCCATGCCCAAGCCCTTCGGCCCATCAAGGAATCCCCAACAATCCCAAGCCATCACCACACCACAACAAGCAATACCACGGTTCCCAATCTAGACCCCACCCTGCACCAACGAAGAAATAGCCCAGCCAACACAGAAGCACACCCTCACCCAATGCAAGTCCACACAGAAGAGCAGGACAAACCCCAGATCACCTCCCAAGGGGACACACAGCCGCAGACAACCACAGCCGACACAGAGCTCACCCACCATCCCTCGCCACGCCCAGCACCGGGCAGGCTGGCACAGTTCCAGAGGCCGAAAAGCCTGCAGAGCAGTCACAACGACAGACGCTCACACAGAAGGCAGTGCGGGAGAGGAAACGAGCCCACCCGTAGCTGCAGCCCCCTAACCCATGCCCCAGATCTGGCACCCCCAGCCCGAGCAGTCCCATAAAGAACCCCCGCCCACGCCAGAAAAAAAGCCCCGCGCATCGCCAGGACAGGTGGGGCCCTGGGTCCCCCGGCCCGCAGGGGCAGTTCCCGTGTCCCGGTGGGTCCCGGGCACCCCGAAGAAATCGTCGCCCCCTCGCAGGGTCCCCGGCACAGCCCCGACCCCCGCCGCCGCAGCTGGAGCTTGCCCAAATCCCCGGCAGCAACCCAGCACAGCGCCGCTTGGCGGCAGAGTGGGAGCTGTAACCATAGCCCCCGGCCCGCCCCCAGCGCTCCTGACCGGCGCGCCCCCTCCCAGCCGTGGCCACGCACGACCCGACTCCGGCCCGGCCATCCCGTGCCGAGCCCCACCCCTGGGCAGGACCACCCGAGCCACCCCCGATGCGTACAGGACCCGAACTAGAAGCCCCGACCCCCCGGTGGTCCCTCCCCAGCCCCTCGACCCCGCTCGGGCCATTCCGCTGCACCCAACTGCAGCTGGCCCACCCATATAGAGCGGCGCCGCCGAGGCAGCTGCACCCCAATGCCGTCACATCCCCGCCATCCCCCCTGCCATTCCCCAACCATGCCTCGCAGGCCCGCCTCACGCAGCATCGTTCGACCTCCCCACTCTGTCCCCTTCCCCATGCGCCCGCCACACTCCCTCGCGTCACTGCACCGCTCCACCCCAGCGGCGCTGCGGCACACCCCCTCACAGGAACGTGTCACCGTACTGACCCGACGCCCAACGCCACCCCGCCCCCGGCGCGGCCAGCCCGTACCCGGCAGCAGCCCGACCCGGGTTGCCACGACTGGCCGCCGGGCCCCCGACCCCCGCGAGACCCATCACCAAGACCGCCCGCACACCTGAACATTGGCCGCCATAGGCAGCAGAAACACGAGAGAAGAAGGAGCCCGCTGGGGTCAGGGGGCCGCCATCTTGTCCGGCGTCATGTGGACACACAGGAGCAGCCATCTTGCAAAGCAACCACATGGCCTCACGGGGGCCTCCATGTTCGGCCCCAACCCCGTGGCAGCAGGGGGCAGCCATCTTGGCTAGGGTTAGGGTTTAGGGTTTAGGGTTAGGGTTTTTGACTGCCCCCCCCGGCGTTCCCCCCTGCGCCCCCTCCGTGCCCCCCCCCCTTTCCCCTTCCCTCTTTCCCCCCTTCCACTCCCTCCCCTCCTTTCTCCCCTTCCTCCTTTCTTCCCTCTTCCTCCCCTCTTCCATCCTCCCTTCTCTTCCCCCTTCCCTCCTCTCTTCCCTCTTCCCTCCCCTCTTCTCTCCCCTCTTCCATCCCCTCTTCCCTCCCTTCCCTCACCACTTCTTTCTCCACCTCATGTCCTCCAAAACACCACTGCTCGCCTCTACCTTCCCACATGCCTTAGGTACTGCCTTCAGCTCTCACCTCTCTTCTGCTTTAGCCTCTACCTATGGGCACATACATTTAGAGAGCTAGGCAGTTAGAGCTTGCAAATTTTTTGCAAGCCTGAATTTCTCCGGACTCTCAGCTCCATTCCCTGGCTCACAAGCTGACTCCAGCTTCAGTTATGGAGGAAGCATCCCAAGGTGGTGAAAAACAGAGTGGAATTCATAATAAACATTAACACCTCCTGTCTTTCCTGTGGGATATATTCTGAGGTACTGCCCCATGGATGTTTTTCCCAATTGTCCAATCAACTACTGTCCTGTCCTAGCTCCAGGTAACATGCTTTAAATACGGACTGTCCATACATTAAGGTTGGCCTTTTTTCCCTAAAGACGTCCATGTGTGTTGCTGTCCATTCTCTTCTCACTTCCACTCTGCATTCACATCTGCTTTCCTGCTTGCCTTTGCCTTTGCCTTTGCTTTTACACTCCTCTCTGCCTTTCACTCTACCTTCGATTGTAGATTCCTGACTGCATTCCAGTCCGGATTTGGTTCTAGCATCCTCTCTGCCTTGCACTCTGGATACAGTTCAGTTCAGATGCCTTCCAGTATGCCTTTGGTTCTAGATTCCTGTCTGCTATAGTGTCTGCTTCCTCCTGAAATCTAGAATCCCAATAACCCTGTAGTCAGTAGAACCCTAGACAAGCCCCTAAGCCTACACTCAGACCTATCTCTAGACCACTCCATCCCTAAACACCCCTCATCAATAGACACCCCCCATCACTAGACACCCCCCATCCTATGACACACCCTCAACCCTAGACACCCCCCATCCCTAAAAGCCTCCTCAAATCTACACACGGCTTCATCCCTAAACATGCCCCCATCCCTAGACAGGCCCCCATCCCTAAACACACCCCCAACCCAAGACACCCCATAACACTAGGCCATTCAAACCCTAGACCACAAGAACCTTAGCCCCCCTCTAACCCTACTTATGATTAGGGTTCGGATTCGGGTTGGGTTCGGGTTAGGGTACGGGTTAGGGTACAGGTTAGGGCACGGGATAGCGTTAGGGTACAGATTAGGGTTAGGGTTAGGGTACGGGTAAGGTTTAGGGTACGGGTTAGCGTTAGGGTACGGGTTAGGGTACGGGTTAGGGTACGGGTTAGGGTACGGGTTACGGTACGGGTTAGGGTTAGGGTACGGGTTAGGGTTAAGGTAGGGGTTAGGGTACGGTTTAGGGTATGGGTTAGGGTACGGGTTAGGGTTAGGGTTAGGGTACGGGTTAGGGTACGGGTTAGGGTTAGGGTTAGGGTTCGGGTTAGGGTTAGGGTTCGGGTTAGGGTTAGGGTACAGGTTAGGGTACTG